>NC_069500.1:196418715-196423715 GCF_027579735.1 Bombina bombina | reverse complement strand
CTTGTTGATAAGACTATCCTGTGTAAGCTCCATCACCTCCTGTAGTACATCATTCACCATCCGTGCCTTATAGCCTCTTTGGAGGAATTTGTCCCTCATCAGCTGTACCTGAGAGACCCCCGTGGCTCTATTGGAATTGTTCCGAATCACTCTGATAAATTGGGATTTGATAATACCCTTGAGTAGTGCAGGGGGGTGGCAATTAGCAGCATTCAGTAGAGAGTTACGATCAGTAGGCTTGCTGTATAGTGTACTACCCAATGTATGTTCCTGTATGAATATATTCAAATCTAGGAAATGTATCTGGGTGTCACTATGTGTCATTTTTAACCTTACCGGTGTGTCTGTATTGTTGAATTTGTCAAACCATTCCATAAGTGTCCGTTGTCCCCCCCGCCAGACCAGAAAGACATTGTCAATGTACCGGACGTAAAACGTGATAGAAGATGTGCCAGTACGCCACAGATACTCATCTTCAAATTGGGACATGTAGATATTGGCGTATGATGGGGCCATATTAGACCCCATCGCCGTCCCAGCTACCTGTAGGTAAAAATCATTCTCAAATCTAAAGTAATTTCTCCAACATAGGTGTGTCCGGTCCACGGCGTCATCCTTACTTGTGGGATATTCTCTTCCCCAACAGGAAATGGCAAAGAGCCAGCAAAGCTGGTCACATGATCCCCCCCTAGGCTCCGCCTACCCCAGTCATTCTCTTTGCCGTTGTACAGGCAACATCTCCACGGAGATGGCTTAGAGTTTTTTAGTGTTTAACTGTAGTTTTTATTATTCAATCAAGAGTTTGTTATTTTAAAATAGTGCTGGTATGTACTATTTACTCTGAAACAGAAAAGAGATGAAGATTTCTGTTTGTATGAGGAAAATGATTTTAGCAACCGTCACTAAAATCCATGGCTGTTCCACACAGGACTGTTGAGAGGAATTAACTTCAGTTGGGGGAACAGTGAGCAGTCTTTTGCTGCTTGAGGTATGACACATTCTAACAAGACGATGTAATGCTGGAAGCTGTCATTTTCCCTATGGGATCCGGTAAGCCATTTTTATTCAGACAGTAAATAAGGGCTTCACAAGGGTTTATTAAGACTGTAGACATTTTCTGGGCTAAATCGATCATATTTACACATATTTAGCCTTGAGGAATCATTTAATCTGGGTATTTTTTGTAAAATAATATCGGCAGGCACTGTTTTAGACACTTTATTCTATAGGGGCTTTCCCTAATCATAGTCAGAGCCTCATTTTCGCGCCGGTATGGCGCACTTGTTTTTGAGAACAGCATGGCATGCAGCTGCATGTGTGTGGAGCTCTGATACATAGAAAAGTCTTTCTGAAGGCATCATTTGGTATCGTATTCCCCTTTGGGCTTGGTTGGGTCTCAGCAAAGCAGATTCCAGGGACTGTAAAGGGGTTAAATATAAAAACGGCTCCGGTTCCGTTATTTTAAGGGTTAAAGCTTCCAAATTTGGTGTGCAATACTTTTAAGGCTTTAAGACACTGTGGTGAAATTTTGGTGAATTTTGAACAATTCCTTCATACTTTTTCGCAATTGCAGTAATAAAGTGTGTTCAGTTTAAAATTTAAAGTGACAGTAACGGTTTTATTTTAAAACGTTTTTTGTGCTTTGTTATCAAGTTTATGCCTGTTTAACATGTCTGAACTACCAGATAGATTGTGTTCTGACTGTGGGGAAGCCAAGGTTCCTTCTCATTTAAATAGATGTGATTTATGTCATATAAAATTTAGTAAAAATGATGCCCAAGATGATTCCTCAAGTGAGGGGAGTAAGCATGGTACTGCATCATCCCCTCCTTCGTCTACACCAGTCTTGCCCATACAGGAGGCCCCTAGTACATCTAGCGCGCCAATAATCCTTACTATGCAACAATTAACGGCTGTAATGGATAATTCTATCAAAAACATTTTAGCCAATATGCCCACTTATCAGCGAAAGCGCGACTGCTCTGTTTTAGAAAATACTGAAGAGCATGAGGACGCTGATGATATTGTTTCTGAAGGGCCCCTACACCAGTCTGAGGGGGCCAGGGAGGTTTTGTCTGAGGGAGAAATTTCAGATTCAGGAAAAATTTCTCAACAAGCTGAACCTGATGTGATTACTTTTAAATTTAAGTTGGAACATCTCCGCGCTCTGCTTAAGGAGGTGTTATCCAATTTGGATGGTTGTGATTATCTGGTCATTCCAGAAACACTATGTAAAATGGACAAGTTCCTAGAGGCCCCGGGGCCCCCCGAAGCTTTTCCTATATCCAAGCGGGTGGCGTACATTGTTAATAAAGAATGGGACAGGCCCGGTATACCTTTCGTACCTCCCCCCATATTTAAAAAATTGTTTCCTATAGTCGACCCCAGAAAGGACTTATGGCAGACAGTCCCCAAGGTCGAGGGGGCGGTTTCTACTCTAAACAAGCGCGCCACTATACCCATAGAAGATAGTTGTGCTTTCCAAGATCCTATGGATAAAAAATTAGAAGGTTTGCTAAAAAAGATGTTTGTTCAGCAAGGTTACCTTCTACAACCAATTGCATGCATTGTCCCTGTCACTACAGCCGCGTGTTTCTGGTTCGATGAGCTAGAAAAGGCGATTATTAGTAATTCTTCTTCTTATGAGGAGATTATGGACAGAATTCGTGCTCTTAAATTGGCTAATTCTTTCACCCTAGACGCCACCTTGCAATTGGCTAGGTTAGCGGCGAAAAATTCTGGGTTTGCTATTGTGGCGCGCAGAGCGCTTTGGTTAAAATCTTGGTCAGCGGATGCGTCTTCCAAGAACAAATTGCTTGACATTCCTTTCAAGGGGAAAACACTGTTTGGCCCTGACTTGAAAGAGATTATCTCTGATATCACTGGGGGCAAGGGCCACGCCCTTCCTCAGGATAGGTCTTTCAAGGCCAAAAATAAACCTAATTTTCGTCCCTTTCGCAGAAACGGACCAGCCCCAAGTGCTACGTCCTCTAAGCAGGAGGGTAATACTTCTCTAGCCAATCCAGCCTGGAGACCTATGCAAGGCTGGAACAAAGGAAAGCAGGCCAAGAAACCTGCCACTGCTCCCAAGACAGCATGAGATGCGGGCCCCCGATCCGGGACCGGATTTGGTGGGGGGCAGACTCTCTCTCTTCACTCAGGCTTGGGCAAGAGATGTTCTGGATCCTTGGGCGCTAGAAATAGTCTCCCAAGGTTATCTTCTGGAAGTGATTCATCCTGTTCCATTAAGAGAACGAGGGATGGGGTTCTACTCCAATCTGTTCGTAGTTCCCAAAAAAGAGGGAACGTTCAGACCAATCTTAGATCTCAAGATCCTAAACAAGTTTCTCAAGGTTCCATCGTCCAAAATGGAAACCATTCGAACAATCCTTCCATCCAGGAAGGTCAATTCTTGACCACGGTGGATTTAAAGGATGCGTATCTACATATTCCTGTCCACAAGGAACATCATCGGTTCCTAAGGTTCGCATTCCTGGACAAGCATTACCAGTTCGTGGCGCTTCCTTTCGGATTAGCCACTGCTCCAAGGATTTTCTCAAAGGTACTAGGGTCCCTTCTGGCGGTGCTAAGACCAAGGGGCATTGCTGTAGTACCTTGCTTGGACGACATTCTGATTCAAGCGTCGTCCCTTCCTCAAGCAAAGGCTCACACGGACATAGTCCTGGCCTTTCTCAGATCTCACGGATGGAAAGTGAACGTGGAAAAGAGTTCTCTATCTCCGTCGACAAGAGTTCCCTTCTTGGGAACAATAATAGACTCCTTAGAAATGAGGATTTTTCTGACAGAGACCAGAAAAACAAAACTTCTAAACTCTTGTCGGATACTTCATTCCGTTCCTCTTCCTTCCATAGCGCAGTGCATGGAAGTGATAGGTTTGATGGTAGCGGCAATGGACATAGTTCCTTTTGCGCGCATTCATCTAAGACCATTACAACTGTGTATGCTCAGTCAGTGGAATGGGGACTATACAGACTTGTCTCCGAAGATACAAGTAAATCAGAGGACCAGAGACTCACTCCGTTGGTGGCTGTCCCTGGACAACCTGTCACAAGGGGTGACCTCCCGCAGACCAGAGTGGGTCATTGTCACGACCGACGCCAGTCTGATGGGCTGGGGCGCGGTCTGGGGATCCCTGAAAGCTCAGGGTCTTTGGTCTCGGGAAGAATCTCTTCTACCGATAAATATTCTGGAACTGAGAGCGATATTCAATGCTCTCAAGGCTTGGCCTCAGCTAGCGAGGGCCAAGTTCATACGGTTTCAATCAGACAACATGACGACTGTTGCGTACATCAACCATCAGGGGGGAACAAGGAGTTCCCTGGCGATGGAAGAAGTGACCAGAATCATTCAATGGGCGGAGACTCGCTCCTGCCACCTGTCTGCAATCCACATCCCAGGAGTGGAAAATTGGGAAGCGGATTTTCTGAGTCGTCAGACATTGCATCCGGGGGAGTGGGAACTCCATCCGGAAATCTTGGCCCAAATCACTCAACTGTGGGGCATTCCAGACATGGATCTGATGGCCTCTCGTCAGAACTTCAAGGTTCCTTGCTACGGGTCCAGATCCAGGGATCCCAAGGCGACTCTAGTAGATGCACTAGTAGCACCTTGGACCTTCAAACTAGCCTATGTATTCCCGCCGTTTCCTCTCATCCCCAGGCTGGTAGCCAGGATCAATCAGGAGAGGGCGTCGGTGATCTTGATAGCTCCTGCGTGGCCACGCAGGACTTGGTATGCAGATCTGGTGAATATGTCATCGGCTCCACCATGGAAGCTACCTTTGAGACGAGACCTTCTTGTTCAAGGTCCGTTCGAACATCCGAATCTGGTCCCACTCCAGCTGACTGCTTGGAGATTGAACGCTTGATCTTATCAAAGCGAGGGTTCTCAGATTCTGTTATTGATACTCTTGTTCAGGCCAGAAAGCCTGTAACTAGAAAAATTTACCACAAAATTTGGAAAAAAATATATCTGTTGGT
>NC_069500.1:196406215-196411215 GCF_027579735.1 Bombina bombina | reverse complement strand
GTAGTGAGGGGTGAAATAAAGTCCAAACACCACAGCAGGTGTAAGAGAGTATGTGGCAATTTATTTAAAATATATAAAAAGCGTCAGAAACACGTTTCTCGGCTACACAGAGCCATTTCATACAGCCTGATGAAACAGCTCTGTGTAGCCGAGAAACGCGTTGCTGACACTTTTTATATATTTTAAATAAATTGCCACATACTCTTTTATCCCTGCTGGGGTGTTTGGACTTTATTTCACCCCTCACTACTTTATCTACTTGCCGGAGGTAGCGAGTGGCTTGTTGGTGACGTCATTCTTCCATCTCAACACACCCCTTTCACCGACACTGACTATTGGTGCATGGCTTTGGAGGTGTTGGTTCCTGGTTGTTCCAGATTGGCCGTACGTCCCCTCGTGACTGGTTGGCATCCACCGGTTGTTCTGTCTGTCGGGCGACGATAAGGTTGCGGCCTGCGATATTTGGCATCTCTTAAGTGCCTCTTCGTTTGTAAGTTACCATTTGTCTTACTGTTTAGGCTTTGTGGTCTGGCAATATTACCCTATGTGGCGCCTTCCTATTCCTTTCTACAGGATCGTCTTCAAATCATCTACCTGGGGAGAGCTGCCTCTGACTTGACTGTTCTTGGACTTTCCTTTGCGCATCTCTACAGGGTGTTCTATCCCTATTTTTTATACCTTTAGCAAAATAATAACAAGATTTGTTTTTGACCGTGTTTTGACACATACTGGTAGTGTAATTCCAAAAAAAAGAATTGTACTTCCAAAAGAAAAAACCGTTTTGTATTTCGAAAAAACAAAAGTGTAATTCCAAAAAACAAGGTTGTACTTCCAAAAAAAAATGGAATTGTATTTGTAATTAAAGATTTATATTCTAAAGCAAAAATTGTATTTCCCCCAAAAATATATATATTTGAAAATGTATATTTGTATTCGTATGACGCTATTTATGTACAATGATAAAGAATCATCATACACACTTTTTTGACAGCAATCTTATTCCATAAATATCTTACTACATTCCTTATTAATGTGTCCATTTTATTTATTTATTTAATGTTAACTTTTTAGAGTATTATTTAAGCACCATTGTCTGGTAACTGTGAGCATATATAATATATTGTGCTTATATAGAGTTTATATTAACTGTACATCTGTAACGTATATCATCTTAAAAATAGGGCAAACTTTAAGATATATATACCTGTTGTGGAAAATGACAAATACATATAACAGATACACAAACATATATTTAATAATGATGTCCAATTCACAAGTCAAAATAACATAATTTCAAACAGGAATCATGTACAAAAAAACAGGTAGAGGAATTAGCTCTTAGAACTGAGAATGAATAACAACTAAAACATGCGAATCAAATATATGAATGGTCCCACTATTCAATTAAGATGTTAAGACCAGTGATAATACTTTTTAAAGTTGGATTCCGTATAGCAAGGCACTTTAAATAAATTTAAATTTTTAACCTCAACCATACCTTTTATTTTAATTTATTTTATTTTGCGTTATTATGAGCCTATAGGTGTGCTCTTATAGAGACCATATTAACCGCATATCAATAATGTAAGTTTTTTCAAAAAAATGGTAGAGCCCACTCTAAGATATACCTGTTACAGTACAAAAGCAAGATATGACAAATATTCATAATAGATACACAGGCATAAATTAAATAACGTAGTCTGATTTATATTGCAACCAATATATTCTAAAATATGAATTATATACAAAACTGATGGAGAAATTAGCTTAAAAATTGGGGAATGATTAATAGCCCAAATATGAGAATTAAACTCCATGTTACAACAGATAATTAAAAAAAGATTGGTTCCACTACCAGATAATCGAAGAAATTATACTACTTTATATAGGTGTATTTTAATTTACACATTTGAACACTAGGATTATCAAATACTTAGCTAATATTGATTACTCCTGTAAATACTGATGATCAATACAAGTATATAGGGATCACAAATGCTACAAGGCACTAGACACAAACAAGTGATCCGATTCACCAGTTCACTAAAATAGGCGTGGCTATGCGCCACACAAAGGCGCCGCTGCGCCTCGCCTTCGATAAAGCCGGAGAAGCTGGCGAAACATGTCATGGGAAAGGGCAGATTGGACCCTTCAATTTTAACTTTCTAGTAGTTTACTAGGGTTATCAACATGATATCTGAGCTGACAACCATTGTATACTCAGATTAGCTAGGTCACTTGCTTGGGGCTCAATTCTGTTTTAGTTGGCACAAACTTAACCAAGTATTGAGGTGTAATTTAAGAATGATACGACTTTTGTATACTAACTTAGTTCAGGAGCCAATAACACTTGCTACAATCTAAATAAGTATTAGAGGAGATAGAAGCCTCTTTACTAATGCATACTGGATGCAACAAGCTATAACTTTAGCGGATTTAACTTATGAAAAGCATTTCCGTTGGGACAATTTTAATAGAGAACATTCAGAGCCGTGTGCACTATATCCAGGGTACAAAATGTTGAGATCTATGATCTGGGGCATAGTAATCTTGCATATACCTAGTGGATAATTCCCAACGGATACACAATCAAAAGAACATTGTAACCATTATACAAGATGCGTACTATTTAGTAACTAATAACAGTACAATGTACTAATAATAGCAACACATTCTAATAGCATTATAGGAGGCAGCAATAGGTGTGGATAATTTAGCTAACTATATAGAATAGTATAGCAGATATAGTCTCACCAACCACAGTAGCTGTAGCTTTATAAATGGAACATAATCCCAAACTGCAAAGCAGGAAACAGAAGCACACTAAACAGCTTTGGTGACTTTGTATATACACAATTATATTTCTTTGAATAGGCTACCATTTTGGATCTAGCTGATTAATCTCTAGATCAAGTTCTGAATAATTTGTGTAAAGGACAATATAAATACGCTATACACTTTAATCGATATTGTTTGTATCTAGCAACCACACTAGGTTGGGGGATACTTTCTGCTAACCTCTTAAAGGGGAACTCACATATACTATATCACCCACACTGATACTGTTTGTATCATAAATCTCTGAGTTTAAATACTCCATAAAGCAGAATACAAAGACGTTGTAACATTCAAACCGATAGAATTACCCCAGAACCATAAAAACCCCTACAAAGGGGAAACTAAACACGTGGAAACATCTATATCGATACTGTTTGCACATAGCACCGGTTTGGGGATATTATTTACTAAACCCTAAACCATTCCTGAGCTGCACAATCATATTAAGAGGACCTACCTACTCTAGGCCCCTACCATATATACCCCACCATTATATTGACCTATTTAACTGCCAAGTATTTTTACACTACATAAGTGATTAACCCTAATACTTCTAGTTGATTTTAAAGCACCCATTTTTTAAGATTATCTAATAAAGTTTAACTTTTGAATTTTCTTTTGTGGATCTACACCACCCTACATCAATCTAACTAGCACGTGAGAATAGAGTGCTATATGTGTATACTTTCATTAGTGCATGGACAAATATTAAAGGAATTGCTAGGCTAGATAGAGTAGGAGATAAACAGAATTTTACAGTGCAGTTATAATTTAAATATTTTATTTTAATAATTATTCATCGGATCTCAGACTGACAATGAGGATTGTTTGAGTAATATTTTAAGGACAAACAAAAGTCCAAGGGGCCGATTTACTAAAGTGTGGATGAACATAATACGATGTAGCGTATCATGTCCGCCGCACATCGAGAAATGCATACGCCGACCGCATTTATCATTGCACAAACAGTTCTGGTGAGCTGCTTGTGCAATGCCGCCCCCTGCAGATTTGGGGGTGTCAATCAGCTCAATCACATAGATTCGGGCCGATTGAAGACCGCAGCCTCAGAAGCTGTGGACAAGTTATGGAGCAGCGGTCTTTAGACCGTTGCTTCATAACTACTGTTTCCGGCGACCCTGAAGGCTTGCGCAGAAACAGGAGCATCAGTCTTCAAATATGTTCACAGCCAGCACATTGTATCCTTAAATGTATGCCAAAGCTTCATAGAATAGCTTAGGACATATAACACATTGCTGCTATGTTCAGTTTCACAGGCTTATATCTCACTCAATGCAGTTAAAAAAAAATCCTGGCTATGGGCCAGATTCCGAGTGGAGCGCTATTTAACGCTCACACTCGAGCATTAACTGTGCTAGAATTAAGCATTTTGCGCTTGTCGGGTTGCCCCTTGTATTATGAGTTGAAAGTAAACTGTTTTTGATTGCGTGCTAACCCAACTAGCGCAAAAAGCCATAATTAGAATATTGTGTGCGCGTTCATGTATTCCCCCATAGAAGTCAATAGAGCAAAAGAAGGTGAAAAAACATAACACCCTACTCACATGCAAACCCAATCGCATATTCTCAAGTGCGCTTACTCCAGATGAAAATATGAATATTTCAAATATTCCAATGTTCTTCACATAGCAGAATGTTTTGTTTATTCGTAAATAAATATTTCTCTCTCTCTATATATATATATATATGAGCCAGTGAGGTAGCTCAGTTGATAAGGCCCTGACTACTACTGGTCACACGTTCAAATCCCAGCAGGGCCGACTCAGCCCTTCATCCTTCCTAGGTCTATAAAATGAGTACCAATAAATTGGGTAATAATAACTATTACTATTCAGCTGCCGATTTGGTTAATTCCGAGAGCGAGCACTGAAAAAGCGATTTGAGTCCCACTGGGAGAAAGGCGCTATATAAATACTAGTTATTATTATATTATTATTATGATGGTATTTTGTAAAAATATATTTATGCATACATTTTTTTATATATATATTGATTTATAAAGAACATATTCTGCTATGTACAGGACATTGGAATGTGAAATATTTACAGTAAATACACAGTATAACACTTTATTAAATATGAATATTGCATAAATATGCCTTAAAATGTTTTCATCTACTTAAAGGGACACTCAAGTCAAAATTA
>NC_069500.1:196371215-196396215 GCF_027579735.1 Bombina bombina | reverse complement strand
TATCAGGTGTGCATAATTATTAGGCAACTTCCTTTCCTTTGGCAAAATGGGTCAAAAGAAGGACTTGACAGGCTCAGAAAAGTCAAAAATAGTGAGATATCTTGCAGAGGGATGCAGCACTCTTAAAATTGCAAAGCTTCTGAAGCGTGATCATCGAACAATCAAGCGTTTCATTCAAAATAGTCAACAGGGTCGCAAGAAGCGTGTGGAAAAACCAAGGCGCAAAATAACTGCCCATGAACTGAGAAAAGTCAAGCGTGCAGCTGCCAAGATGCCACTTGCCACCAGTTTGGCCATATTTCAGAGCTGCAACATCACTGGAGTGCCCAAATGCACAAGGTGTGCAATACTCAGAGACATGGCCAAGGTAAGAAAGGCTGAAAAACGACCACCACTGAACAAGACACACAAGCTGAAACGTCAAGACTGGGCCAAGAAATATCTCAAGACTGATTTTTCTAAGGTTTTATGGACTGATGAAATGAGAGTGAGTCTTGATGGGCCAGATGGATGGGCCCGTGGCTGGATTGGTAAAGGGCAGAGAGCTCCAGTCCGACTCAGACGCCAGCAAGGTGGAGGTGGAGTACTGGTTTGGGCTGGTATAATCAAAGATGAGCTTGTGGGGCCTTTTCGGGTTGAGGATGGAGTCGAGCTCAACTCCCAGTCCTACTGCCAGTTTCTGGAAGACACCTTCTTCAAGCAGTGGTACAGGAAGAAGTCTGCATCCTTCAAGAAAAACATGATTTTCATGCAGGACAATGCTCCATCACACGCGTCCAAGTACTCCACAGCGTGGCTGGCAAGAAAGGGTATAAAAGAAGAAAATCTAATGACATGGCCTCTTGTTCACCTGATCTGAACCCCATTGAGAACCTGTGGTCCATCATCAAATGTGAGATTTACAAGGAGGGAAAACGGTAAACCTCTCTGAACAGTGTCTGGGAGGCTGTGGTTGCTGCTGCACGCAATGTTGATGGTGAACAGATCAAAACACTGACAGAATCCATGGATGGCAGGCTTTTGAGTGTCCTTGCAAAGAAAGGTGGCTATATTGGTCACTGATTTGTTTTTGAATGTCAGAAATGTATATTTGTGAATGTTGAGATGTTATATTGGTTTCACTGGTAAAAATAAATAATTGAAATGGGTATATATTTGTTTTTTGTTAAGTTGCCTAATAATTATGCACAGTAATAGTCACCTGCACACACATATATACCCCTAAAATAGCTATAACTAAAAACAAACTAAAAACTACTTCCAAAACTATTCAGCTTTGATATTAATGAGTTTTTTGGGTTCATTGAGAACATGGTTGTTGTTCAATAATAAAATTAATCCTCAAAAATACAACTTGCCTAATAATTCTGCACTCCCTGTATATATATATATATATATATATATATATATATATATATATATATATATATATATATAAATATCATTTTGTTAATTAAAATTAAAATATTTACTTTCATTCATTTATATAGTTCTGGTCAACTACAAAATTGCAGCTGTTGAGCGAAATAATTTTTCGACCATCTTTAACACTGAGTCGACTAGTAACTTTTTTTTATCTCTTGGGGCTAGTAACTTTTACCCCCCACTAGTAAACTATAGTGCTAATTTTCCATTCCTGTGTGTGTGTATATATATATATATATATATATATATATATATATATATATATATATATATATATATATATATACGTGTGTGTGTGTGTGTATATATATATATATATATATATATATATATATATATATATATATGTGTGTGTGTGTGTGTGTGTGTGTATATATATATATATGTGTATATACATATATATATATATATATATATATATAATCAAGAAAAAAGGAAGAAACTGCTGCCAGGCACTGTGAATGCTGATGGAAGTTCAAGTCTATTCAACCACAGTCATAGGGTAACAGATCAGACTGGAACACCTAACACACTATAACTATATATTTATACAGTATATATATATATATATATATATATATATATTTATGTTTCTAATCAAGATAGGACTTTTGCTTTTCTTGCACATATATTTACAGACTCAGCAAGAGGAGTGTGGCAAATGGGTTGAGGATGAAAGGGTATATAAGGTGCAGTGCACAGCAGTGACGTGCAGAGACGTCAGAGGCTGGTGAGGCAGTGGCTAGGATACGCCTTCATTCTTTAGATATCCTTTGTTGAAGAAATAGCAATGCACATGGGTGAGCCAATCACATGAGGTATCTATGTGCAGCCACCAATCAGCAGCTACTGAGCATATTTAGATATGATTTTCAACAAAGGACATCAAAAGAATAAAGAAAATTAGATATTAGATGTAAATTGGAAAGTTATTTAAATTTGCATATGGGTTTCATATGGGTTTCATGTCCCTTTAAATGGTATCTTGGAAAACTGGTCAACTTAGTAAACATCTGATTTTAGTCTAAAAGGATTGTAACAAACTCTTGCCAGATAACACAATGCTTGCTCTGATTATGAGATCTAGAAATCCATGCCCATTAAAATATGTTTAAAACATACTTTTTACTTTAATGCTGCAAATTATGCTTATAGATTCTTTCATTACATAAGGGATGAGAGTCAGAGGGGGGGGGGGGAAGAGAGACAGAGAGAGAAAGAGACCATGGGGGAGAACAACACATAAGGAGAGAGATGGATAGATAGAGAGAGAGACACACACACACACAAGGGGGGGGGACACCACTGCATTTTAAAGTAATAAAACAGCAGAGCTACAGAGAGTTCAGAAAATGAGTCTATAATTTAGTGTGAAGTACAGAGGCAAGCTGCTAAGTTAGTGGGTGTAAAGTTTGAGTAAAAAAAATACAAAAACGACCCTGCTGTAAAAGAGTAAAAAAACACTAAACTACATTCATTAAATTATCATTTTCACTAACAGAATCCCTTTCAGTAAAATCTTACTTTAATAAGATGTGGCTAAAACACTGCAGTGCTCTCTGTGCCTCTCTTCCTGCTCTGTATAAGGATTCAGGAAGTGACAGTGGCACATTCCACTGCACTTAGAGGGGAAGAACAGAACTCTCATTTTCACTTTAGCAAAGCTAGCAGGTTCACAGGACAGCAACAAAATATATGAAAGTTGTTTTTTTCCGTTTTTGTTTTGTTTTATATGATGTAACATCCAGCCCCAACCCTATGTTCCACTTACTAATGCCTCTCGCTGGATTGGTTCAGCCCAAATAGAACTGCCTCAAATAAGCAGTTAATGGGCCATGCAATGATCTTAACCACTTGCATCCAGTAGATGGCGCAGCATGTTGTGTAATGGTGGGCAGACCTGCTTGTGCCTCTCCATTGCAGAACATGTAGCTGTGAGGGGAAAAAAAATGCTGGGGGAAAAAAATTACAATTTTTTTTTTAAAGCCAATAAAAAAAAAATATTTTTGCCCATATGAGAGGTGAAGCACTGCCTCACCTGCCTCTAGTGACTGCACATCACTGGTGCACAGAGAGGTGTTCTACAGCTGTATTATTGGATACCATACATTCCCATTGCAAGTGCTGAATATTACCTCCACAGTCTGGAACAGACATTTGAACAATTAGAGGAATGGCTACCAGGTAAAAACCACTGAAGGAATGCAGCTCTTAGTTTGATCATAAAATATAATTCATTATATAAAGGATTATATTTCCATTGCCATAAGCACTGAAGGAATGCAGCTAAAAGGTTGGGTATATATAATATACTTAATTGTATAAAAGGTAACTATTGTCACTGCCTTAAAGGGGACACTGAACTCATTTCTTCTTTCGTGATTCAGATAGAGCATGCAATTTTAAGCAACTTTCTAATGTACTCCTAGTATGACATTTTCTTCATTCTCTTGGTATCTTTATTTGAAATGCAAGAATGTAAGTTTAGATGCCGGCCCATTTTTGGTGAACAAACTGGGTTGTTCTTGCTTTTCTTCTTTTTCAAATAAAGATAGCAAGAGACAGAAGAAAAATTGATAATAGGAGTAAATTAATAAGTTGCTTAAAATTGCATGCTCTGTCTGAATCACAAAATATTTTTGGATCTTCCATCTTGATACACGAATGCCAAAAGGTTTGAACTCTGAGTGGGATGTTAAACTTTTTGTATAGTCATCATTTGCTATAAGTTTTTTTGGGTGCAATATTAGCACCTGTATTCATACAGTACTAATGTATATAGAAATATATTGTTCCATTCTTTTTTGCAGCAATTTATGGTTTTGCAACTATGTTCTTAAAAACTGAATAATGATTTTGCATTCTATTCTAGTATTCCTTTATATCTCCCCTTTCATTCATGAATAAGATAGTCTTTATGTTACTCAGGTGTATGAGATAATAGTACCTGATCTCTAATTGGTGTTGGGGGAGGAGCTTTTTGACTATAAATCAAGGGAGCCATTATTTGTATAACACAGGTCATTGATAACGTATAATATGTAATAATTACGAAACATGTTTGACCTATTTTCCGTTTTTGTACTCAATGTAAATCCTTGGTAAGCGCTCAGTAGTACTCACGGTCCCACTTTCACCTGTATTCTGCGCTGAATTGTTTGTTCCTTCACAGCACTGCACAGTGTCTCCTTAGTGCTCCCCACGGGAGCTATGATGCATTACTTAGTTCCGGTCCGGTGCTCAGGATGCACGGGGAACTTCACCTAGTCCCCAAAAACACTGAACAAATAAGCCAAATCCTGCTCAGACCTGAATCTCCTGACGGAAAGATTTTCCTTTTATGTGATTTGATAATAAATAAGCTTTAATTTCTCCAACATAGGTGTGTCCGGTCCACGGCGTCATCCTTACTTGTGGGATATTCTCCTCCCCAACAGGAAATGGCAAAGAGCCCAGCAAAGCTGGCCATATAGTCCCTCCTAGGCTCCGCCTACCCCAGTCATTCTCTTTGCCGTTGCACAGGCAACATCTCCACGGAGATGGCTTAGAGTTTTTTGGTGTTTAAATGTAGTTTTTGTTCTTCAATCAAGAGTTTGTTATTTTAAAATAGTGCTGGCATGTACTATTTACTCTGAAACAGAAAAGAGATGAAGATTTCTGTTTGTAAGAGGAAAATTATTTTAGCAACCGTTACTAAAATCGATGGCTGTTTCCACACAGGACTGTTGAGATGAAGTAACTTCAGTTGGGGGAAACAGTGGGCAGACTTTGCTGCTTGAGGTATGACACATTTCTAACAAGACTTGGTAATGCTGGAAGCTGTCATTTTCCCTATGGGAACCGGTAAGCCATTTTCTTAGTTTAAGTAAAAGAATAAAGGGCTTCATTAGGGCTTAAAAAACTGGTAGACATTTTTCTGGGCTAAAACGATTACTTTACTAAGTATATTTGGCAGATTATTACTTTTAATAGTTGTTAAATCTTGGGGATTGTTTTAATAAAAACGGCAGGCACTGTATTGGACACCTTTTTCACTGGGGGCCTTTTCTAGTCATAGACAGAGCCTCATTTTCGCGCCTCTAATGCGCAGTTGTTTTTGGAAAGCATGGCATGCAGATGCATGTGTGAGGAGCTAAGAACCACTGAAAAAGCTTATAGAAGGCATCATTTGGTATCGTATTCCCCGCTGGGCTTGGTTGGGTCTCAGCAAAGCAGATACCTGGGACTGTATAGGGGTTAAATGTAAAAATGGCTCCGGTTCCGTTATTTTAAGGGTTAAAGCTTTCAAATTTGTTGTGCAATACTTTTAAGGCTTTAAGTTACTGTGGTGAAATTTTGGTGAATTTTGAACAATTCCTTCATACTTTTTCACATATTCAGTAATAAAGTGTGTTCAGTTTAAAATTTAAAGGGACAGTAACGGTTTTATTGTAAAACGTTTTTTGTGCTTTGTTGACAAGTTTAAGCCTGTTTAACATGTCTGAACCATCAGATAACGATGTTCTATATGTATGAAAGCCAATGTGTCTCCCCTTTTAAATATATGTGATATATTTGTGTCATAATGTCCAAACAAAGTAGGGATTATAATGCCATAGATATGATATTGCCCAAGATGATTCCTCTAATGAGGGGAGTAAGCATGGTACTGCATCATCCCCTTCTGTGTCTACACCAGTTTTGCCCACACAAGAGGCCCCTAGTACATCTAGTGCGCCAATACTTATTACCATACAACACTTAATGGCTGTAATGGATAATTCTATTGCATGCATTTTTTCCAAAATGCCTACTTATCAGAGAAAGCGTGATTGCTCTGTTTTAAACACTGAAGAGCAAGAGGACGCTGATGATATCTGTTCTGACATACCCTCACACCTATCTGAAGGGGCCAGGAGGGAGGTTTTGTCTGAGGGAGAAATTTCAGATTCAGGGAAAATTTCTCAACAAGCAGAACCTGATATTGTAACTTTCTCCAACATAGGTGTGTCCGGTCCACGGCGTCATCCTTACTTGTGGGATATTCTCTTCCCCAACAGGAAATGGCAAAGAGCCCAGCAAAGCTGGTCACATGATCCCTCCTAGGCTCCGCCTACCCCAGTCATTCTCTTTGCCGTTGTACAGGCAACATCTCCACGGAGATGGCTTAGAGTTTTTTAGTGTTTAACTGTAGTTTTTATTATTCAATCAAGAGTTTGTTATTTTAAAATAGTGCTGGTATGTACTATTTACTCTGAAACAGAAAAGAGATGAAGATTTCTGTTTGTATGAGGAAAATGATTTTAGCAACCGTTACTAAAATCCATGGCTGTTCCACACAGGACTGTTGAGAGGAATTAACTTCAGTTGGGGGAACAGTGAGCAGTCTCTTGCTGCTTGAGGTATGACACATTCTAACAAGACGATGTAATGCTGGAAGCTGTCATTTTCCCTATGGGATCCGGTAAGCCATGTTTATTAAGATAGTAAATAAGGGCTTCACAAGGGCTTATTAAGACTGTAGACTTTTTCTGGGCTAAATCGATTCATATATTACACATATTTAGCCTTGAGGAATCATTTAATCTGGGTATTTTGATAGAATTATATCGGCAGGCACTGTTTTAGACACCTTATTCTTTAGGGGCTTTCCCAAATCATAGGCAGAGCCTCATTTTCGCGCCGGTATTGCGCACTTGTTTTTGAGAGGCATGACATGCAGTCGCATGTGTGAGGAGCTCTGATACATAGAAAAGACTTTCTGAAGGCGTCATTTGGTATCGTATTCCCCTTTGGGCTTGGTTGGGTCTCAGCAAAGCAGATACCAGGGACTGTAAAGGGGTTAAAGTTAAAAACGGCTCCGGTTCCGTTATTTTAAGGGTTAAAGCTTCCAAATTGTGCAATACTTTTAAGGCTTTAAGACACTGTGGTGAAATTTTGGTGAATTTTGAACAATTCCTTCATATTTTTTCGCAATTGCAGTAATAAAGTGTGTTCAGTTTAAAATTTAAAGTGACAGTAACGGTTTTATTTTAAAACGTTTTTTGTACTTTGTTATCAAGTTTATGCCTGTTTAACATGTCTGAACTACCAGATAGACTGTGTTCTGAATGTGGGGTAGCCAGGGTTCCTTCTCATTTAAATAAATGTGATTTATGTGACAATGAAAATGATGCCCAAGATGATTCCTCAAGTGAGGGGAGTAAGCATGGTACTGCATCATTCCCTCCTTCGTCTACACGAGTCTTGCCCACTCAGGAGGCCCCTAGTACATCTAGCGCGCCAATACTCCTTACTATGCAACAATTAACGGCTGTAATGGATAATTCTATCAAAAACATTTTAGCCAAAATGCCCACTTATCAGCGTAAGCGCGACTGCTCTGTTTTAGATACTGAAGTGCATGACGACGCTGATGATAATGGTTCTGAAATGCCCCTACACCAGTCTGATGGGGCCAGGGAGGTTTTGTCTGAGGGAGAAATTTCAGATTCAGGGAAAATTTCTCAACAAGCTGAACCCGATGTAATTACATTTAAATTTAAGTTGGAACATCTCCGCGCTCTGCTTAAGGAGGTATTATCCACTCTGGATGATTGTGAGAATTCGATCATCCCAGAGAAACTATGTAAAATGGACAAGTTCCTAGAGGTCCCGGGGCTCCCAGAAGCTTTTCCTATACCCTAGCGGGTGGCGGACATTGTAAATAAAGAATGGGAAAGGCCCGGTATACCTTTCGTCCCTCCCCCCATATTTAAAAAATTGTTCCCTGTGGTCGACCCCAGAAAGGACTTATGGCAGACAGTCCCCAAGGTCGAGGGAGCGGTTTCCACTTTAAACAAACGCACCACTATACCCATAGAAGATAGTTGTGCTTTCAAAGATCCTATGGATAAAAAATTAGAAGGTTTACTTAAAAAGATATTTGTTCAGCAGGGTTACCTTCTACAACCAATTTCATGCATTGTCCCTGTCACTACAGCCGCGTGTTTCTGGTTCGATGAGCTAGTAAAGGCGGTCGATAGTGATTCTCCTCCTTATGAGGAGATTATGGACAGAATCAGTGCTCTCAAATTGGCTAATTCTTTCACCCTAGACGCCACTTTGCAATTGGCTAGGTTAGCGGCTAAGAATTCTGGGTTTGCTATTGTGGCGCGCAGAGCGCTTTGGTTGAAATCTTGGTCAGCTGATGCGTCTTCCAAGAACAAACTACTTAACATTCCTTTCAAGGGGAAAACGCTGTTTGGCCCTGACTTGAAAGAGATTATCTCTGATATCACTGGGGGTAAGGGCCACGCCCTTCCTCAGGATCGGCCTTTCAAGGCCAAAAATAAACCTAATTTTCGTCCCTTTCGTAGAAACGGACCAGCCCAAAGTGCTACGTCCTCTAAGCAAGAGGGTAATACTTCTCAAGCCAAGCAAGCTTGGAGACCAATGCAAGGCTGGAACAAGGGAAAGCAGGCCAAGAAACCTGCCACTGCTACCAAGACAGCATGAAATGTTGGCCCCCGATCCGGGACCGGATCTGGTGGGGGGCAGACTCTCTCTCTTCGCTCAGGCTTGGGCAAGAGATGTTCTGGATCCTTGGGCACTAGAAATAGTCTCCCAAGGTTATCTTCTGGAATTCAAGGGGCTTCCCCCAAGGGGGAGGTTCCACAGGTCTCAGTTGTCTTCAGACCACATAAAAAGACAGGCATTCTTACATTGTGTAGAAGACCTGTTAAAAATGGGAGTGATTCATCCTGTTCCATTAGGAGAACAAGGGATGGGGTTCTACTCCAATCTGTTCATAGTTCCCAAAAAAGAGGGAACGTTCAGACCAATCTTAGATCTCAAGATCTTAAACAAGTTTCTCAAGGTTCCATCGTTCAAAATGGAAACCATTCGAACAATTCTTCCTTCCATCCAGGAAGGTCAATTCATGACCACGGTGGATTTAAAGGATGCGTATCTACATATTCCTATCCACAAGGAACATCATCGGTTCCTAAGGTTCGCATTCCTGGACAAGCATTACCAGTTCGTGGCGCTTCCTTTCGGATTAGCCACTGCTCCAAGGATTTTCACAAAGGTACTAGGGTCCCTTCTGGCGGTGCTAAGACCAAGGGGTATTGCTGTAGTACCTTACTTGGACGACATTCTGATTCAAGCGTCGTCCCTTCCTCAAGCAAAGGCTCACACGGACATTGTCCTGGCCTTTCTCAGATCTCACGGATGGAAAGTGAACGTGGAAAAGAGTTCTCTATCTCCGTCGACAAGGGTTCCCTTCTTGGGAACAATAATAGACTCCTTAGAAATGAGGATTTTTCTGACAGAGGCCAGAAAAACAAAACTTCTAAACTCTTGTCAGATACTTCATTCCGTTCCTCTTCCTTCCATAGCGCAGTGCATGGAAGTGATAGGTTTGATGGTAGCGGCAATGGACATAGTTCCTTTTGCGCGCATTCATCTAAGACCATTACAACTGTGCATGCTCAGTCAGTGGAATGGGGACTATACAGACTTGTCTCCGAAGATACAAGTAAATCAGAGGACCAGAGACTCACTCCGTTGGTGGCTGTCCCTGGACAACCTGTCACAAGGGATGACCTTCCGCAGACCAGAGTGGGTCATTGTCACGACCGACGCCAGTCTGATGGGCTGGGGCGCGGTCTGGGGATCCCTGAAAGCTCAGGGTCTTTGGTCTCGGGAAGAATCTCTTCTACCGATAAATATTCTGGAACTGAGAGCGATATTCAATGCTCTCAAGGCTTGGCCTCAGCTAGCGAGGGCCAAGTTCATACGGTTTCAATCAGACAACATGACGACTGTTGCGTACATCAACCATCAGGGGGGAACAAGGAGTTCCCTGGCGATGGAAGAAGTGACCAAAATCATTCAATGGGCGGAGACTCACTCCTGCCACCTGTCTGCAATCCACATCCCAGGAGTGGAAAATTGGGAAGCGGATTTTCTGAGTCGTCAGACATTGCATCCGGGGGAGTGGGAACTCCATCCGGAAATCTTTGCCCAAATCACTCAACTGTGGGGCATTCCAGACATGGATCTGATGGCCTCTCGTCAGAACTTCAAAGTTCCTTGCTATGGGTCCAGATCCAGGGATCCCAAGGCGACTCTAGTAGATGCACTAGTAGCACCTTGGACCTTCAAACTAGCTTATGTATTCCCGCCGTTTCCTCTCATCCCCAGGCTGGTAGCCAGGATCAATCAGGAGAGGGCGTCGGTGATCTTGATAGCTCCTGCGTGGCCACGCAGGACTTGGTATGCAGATCTGGTGAATATGTCATCGGCTCCACCATGGAAGCTTCCTTTGAGACGAGACCTTCTTGTTCAAGGTCCGTTCGAACATCCGAATCTGGTCTCACTCCAGCTGACTGCTTGGAGATTGAACGCTTGATCTTATCAAAGCGAGGGTTCTCAGATTCTGTTATTGATACTCTTGTTCAGGCCAGAAAGCCTGTAACTAGAAAAATTTACCACAAATTTTGGAAAAAATATATCTGTTGGTGTGAATCTAAAGGATTCCCTTGGGACAAGGTTAAGATTCCTAAGATTCTATCCTTCCTTCAAGAAGGATTGGAAAAAGGATTATCTGCAAGTTCCTTGAAGGGACAGATTTCTGCCTTGTCTGTGTTACTTCACAAAAAGCTGGCAGCTGTGCCAGATGTTCAAGCCTTTGTTCAGGCTCTGGTTAGAATCAAGCCTGTTTACAAACCTTTGACTCCTCCTTGGAGTCTCAACTTAGTTCTTTCAGTTCTTCAGGGGGTTCCGTTTGAACCCTTACATTCCGTTGATATTAAGTTATTATCTTGGAAAGTTTTGTTTTTGGTTGCAATTTCTTCTGCTAGAAGAGTTTCAGAATTATCTGCTCTGCAGTGTTCTCCTCCTTATCTGGTGTTCCATGCAGATAAGGTGGTTTTACGTACTAAACCTGGTTTTCTTCCAAAAGTTGTTTCTAACAAAAACATTAACCAGGAGATAGTCGTACCTTCTCTGTGTCCGAAACCAGTTTCGAAGAAGGAACGTTTGTTGCACAATTTGGATGTTGTTCGCGCTCTAAAATTCTATTTAGATGCTACAAAGGATTTTAGACAAACATCTTCCTTGTTTGTTGTTTATTCCGGTAAAAGGAGAGGTCAAAAAGCAACTTCTACCTCTCTCTCTTTTTGGATTAAAAGCATCATCAGATTGGCTTACGAGACTGCCGGACGGCAGCCTCCTGAAAGAATCACAGCTCATTCCACTAGGGCTGTGGCTTCCACATGGGCCTTCAAGAACGAGGCTTCTGTTGATCAGATATGTAGGGCAGCGACTTGGTCTTCACTGCACACTTTTACCAAATTTTACAAGTTTGATACTTTTGCTTCTTCTGAGGCTATTTTTGGGAGAAAGGTTTTGCAAGCCGTGGTGCCTTCCATTTAGGTGACCTGATTTGCTCCCTCCCTTCATCCGTGTCCTAAAGCTTTGGTATTGGTTCCCACAAGTAAGGATGACGCCGTGGACCGGACACACCTATGTTGGAGAAAACAGAATTTATGTTTACCTGATAAATTACTTTCTCCAACGGTGTGTCCGGTCCACGGCCTGGTTTTTTAATCAGGTCTGATAATTTATTTTCTTTAACTACAGTCACCACGGTATCATATGGTTTCTCCTATGCAAATATTCCTCCTTAACGTCGGTCGAATGACTGGGGTAGGCGGAGCCTAGGAGGGATCATGTGACCAGCTTTGCTGGGCTCTTTGCCATTTCCTGTTGGGGAAGAGAATATCCCACAAGTAAGGATGACGCCGTGGACCGGACACACCGTTGGAGAAAGTAATTTATCAGGTAAACATAAATTCTGTTTTTAAATTTTAATTAGAACATCTCCACGCACTACTTAAGGAGGTATTATCTACTCTGGATGATTGTGACAATTTGGTCATTCCAGAGAAATTAGGTAAGATGGACAAGTTCCTAGAGGTTCCGGTGCCCCCCGATGTTTTTCCTATACCCAAGCGGGTGGCGGACATAGTAAATAAGGAGTGGGAAAGGCCCGGCATACCTTTTGTCCTCCCCCTATATTTAAGAAATTATTTCCTATAGTCGACCCCAGAAAGGACTTATGGCATACAGTCCCCAAGGTCGAGGGGGCGGTTTCTACTCTAAACAAACGCACTTCTATTCCTATAGAAGATAGTTGTGCTTTCAA
Source organism: Bombina bombina (assembly GCF_027579735.1). Classification (NCBI taxonomy): domain Eukaryota; kingdom Metazoa; phylum Chordata; class Amphibia; order Anura; family Bombinatoridae; genus Bombina; species Bombina bombina. Next base: position 196,383,617 of record NC_069500.1, on the reverse strand, counting down.
GATCCTATGGATTTAAGGTTAGAGGGTTTGCTTAAAAAGATGTTTGTTCAGCAAGGTTACCTTCTACTACCAATTTCATGCATTGTTCCTGTCACTACAGCTGCGTGTTTCTGGTTCGAAGAACTAGAAAAGTCGCTCAATAAAGAATCTTCGTACGAGGAAGTTTTGGACAGAGTTCAAGCTTTTAAATTGGCTAACTCTTTTATTTTAGATGCCGCTTTGCAATTAGCTAGATTAGCGGCGAATAATTCAGGGTTTGCTATCGTGGCGCGCAGAGCGCTTTTGCTTAACATCCCTTTCAAGGGTAAAACACTGTTTGGCCCTGACTTGAAAGAGATTATTTCAGACATCACTGGGGGAAAGGGCTACGCCCTTCCTCTGGATAGGTCTTTTAAGGCTAAAAATAAACCAAATTTTCGTCCCTTTCGCAGAAACGGACCAGCCTCAAATTCTACACCCTCTAAGCAAGAGGGTAATACTTCTCAAACCAAGCCAGCCTGGAGGCCGATGCAAGGGTAAGCAGGCCAAGTCACCTGCCACTGCTACCAAAACAGCATGAAGTGTTGGCCCCCGATCTGGGACCGGATCTGGTGGGGGGCAGACTTTCTCTCTTTGCTCAGGCTTGGGCAAGAGATGTTCAGGATCCTTGGGCGCTAGAAATAGTTTCTCAAGGTTATCTCCTGGAATTCAGGGAACTACCCCCAAGGGGAAGGTTCCACAGGTCTCAATTATCTTCGAACAGGCATTCTTACACTGTGTAGAAGACCTGTTAAGCATGGGAGTGATTCATCCTGTTCCATTAGGAGAACAAGGGATGGGTTTTTACTCCAACCTGTTCATAATTCCCAAAAAAGAGGGAACATTCAGACCAATTTTAGATCTCATGATTCTAAACAAGTTTCTAAGGGTTTCATCGTTCAAAATGGAAACCATTCGAACGATCCTTCCTACCATCCGGGAAGGTCAATTCATGACCACGGTGGACTTAAAGGATGCGTACCTACGTATTCCTATCCACAAGGAACATTTTCGGTTCCTAAGGTTCGCCTTTCTGGACAAACATTACCAGTTTGTGGCACTTCCATTCGGATTAGCCACTGCTCCAAGGATTTTCACAAAGGTACTAGGGTCCCTTCTAGCGGTGCTAAGACCAAGGGGCATTGCAGTAGTACCTTACTTGGACGACATCCTGATTCAAGTGTCGTCTCTGTCAAAAGCAAGGGCTCATACGGACATTGTCCTAGCCTTTCTCAGATCTCACAGGTGGAAAGTGAACATAGAAAAAAGTTCTCTGTCCCCGTCAACAAGAGTTCCCTTCTTGGGAACAATAATAGTTTCCTTAGAAATGAAGGTTTTTCTGACAGAGGCCAGAAAATCAAAACTTCTAAGCTCTTGTCAGGTACTTCATTCTGTTCTTCTTCCTTCCATAGCGCAGTGCATGGAAGTAATAGGTTTGATGGTTGCACGAATTCATCTAAGACCATTACACCTGTGCATGCTCAGACAGTGGAATGGGGATTATACAGACTTGTCTCCGACGATACAAGTAGATCAAATAACCAGAGATTCACTCTGTTGGTGGCTGACCCTGGACAACCTGTCACAGGGAATGAGCTTCCGCAGACCAGAGTAGGTCATTGTCACGACCGACGCCAGTCTGGTGGGCTGGGGCGCGGTCTGGGAACCCCTGAAAGCTCAGGGTCTATGGTCTCGGGAAGAATCTCTTCTCCCGATAAACATTCTGGAACTGAGAGCGATATTCAATGCTCTCAAGGCTTGGCCTTGACTAGCAAAGGCCAAATTCATAAGGTTTCAATCAGACATCATGACGACTGTTACATATATCAACCATCAGGGGGAAACAAGGAGTTCCCTGGCGATGGAGGAGCATCCGGGGGAGTGGGAACTCCATCTGGAAATCTTTGCCCAAATAACTCAATTATGGGGCATTCCAGACATGGTTCTGATGGCCTCTCGTCAGAACTTCAAGGTCCCTTGTTACGGGTCCAAATCCAGGGATCCCAAGGCGACTCTATTGGATACAATAGTAGCACCTTGGATCTTCAACCTAGCTTATGTATTCCCACCGTTTCCTCTCATTCCCAGGCTGGTAGCCAGGATCAATCTGGAGAGGGCTTCGGTGATCTTGATAGTTCCTGTGTGGCCACGCAGGACTTGGTATGCAGACCTGGTGAATGTGTCATCGGCTCCACCATGGAAGCTACCTTTGAGACCGGACCTTCTTATTCAGGGTCCATTCGAACATCCGAATCTGGTTTTCCTCCAACTGACTGCTTGGAGTTTGAACGCTTGATTTTATCAAAGCGTGGGTTTTCAGATTCTGTAATAGATACTCTTATTCAGGCTAGAAAGCCTGTAACTAGAAAAATTTACCATAATATATGGAAAAAATATATCTGTTGGTGTGAATCTAAAGGATTCCCATGGAACAAGATAAAAATTCCTAAGATTCTTTCCTTTCTACAAGAAGGTTTGGAGAAAGGATTTTCTGCAAGTTCTCTGAAGGGACAGATCTCTGTTTTATCTGTTTTACTTCACAAAAGGCTGGCAGCTGTGCCAGACGTTTAAGCGTTTGTTCAGGCTCTGGTTAGAATCAAGCCTGTTTACAGACCTTTGACTCTTCCCTGGAGTCTTAATCTAGTTCTTTCAGTTCTTCAAGGGGTTCCGTTTGAACCCTTACATTCCTTAGATATTAAGTTATTATCTTGGAAAGTTTTGTTTTAGGTTGCTATTTCTTCCGCTAGAAGAGTTTCTGAGTTATCTGCTCTGCAGTGTTCTCCGCCCTATCTGGTCCATGCAGATAAGGTGGTTTTACGTGCTGAGCCTGGTTTTCTTCCGAAGGTTGTTTCCAACAAAAATATTAACCAGGAGATAGTTGTACCTTCTTTGTGTCCGAATCCAGTTTCATAGAAGGAACGTTTGTTACACAATTTGGACGTTGTCCGTGCTCTAAAATTCTATTTAGAGGCTACTGAAGATTTTAGACAAACATCTTCTTTGTTTGTTGTTTATTCTGGTTAAAGGAGAGGTAAAAAAGCAACTTCTACCTCTCTTTCCTTTTGGTTTAAAAGCATCATCAGATTGGCTTTTGAGACTGCCGGACGGCAGCCTCCTGAAAGTATCACAGCTCACTCCACTAGGGCTGTGGCTTCCACATGGGCCTTCAAGAATGAGGTTCCTGTTGACCAAATTTTTTTTTTAAATTATATACTTTTGCTTCTTCGGAGGCTATTTTTGGGAGAAAGGTTTTGCAAGCCGTGGTGCCTTCCGTTTGGGTGACCTGATTTGCTCCCTCCCTTCATCTGTGTCCTAAAGCTTTGGTATTGGTTCCCACAAGTAAGGATGACGCCGTGGACCGGACACACCTATGTTGGAGAAAACAGAATTTATGCTTACCTGATAAATTACTTTCTCCAACGGTGTGTCCGGTCCACGGCCCGCCCTGGTTTTTTAATCAGGTCTGATGAATTATTTTCTCTAACTACAGTCACCACGTTACCATATGGTTTCTCCTATATATATTTCCTCCTGTCCGTCGGTCGAATGACTGGGGTAGGCGGAGCCTAGGAGGGACTATATGGCCAGCTTTGCTGGGCTCTTTGCCATTTCCTGTTGGGGAGGAGAATATCCCACAAGTAAGGATGACGCCGTGGACTGGACACACCGTTGGAGAAAGTAATTTATCAGGTAAGCATAAATTCTGTTTTTAAAGCAAGAAGTGGCGTCTTGTTTTTCCACCCAGACCTATCCTACTACTAAGTGCAAGGATTTGGCTTACGTTTTTTCAGTTTTTGTACTCTGACATATTGGGTGCATATTAAAGGGACATTGAACCCAAATTTTTTCTTTCATGATTCAGATAGAGCATGCAATTTTAAGCAACTTTTTAATTTACTCCTATTATCAAATTTTCTTTATTCTCTTGGTATCTTTTATTTGAAATAATAATAATTGATAATAGGAGTAAATTAGAAAGTTGCTTAAAATTGCATGCTCTATCTGAATCACGAAAGAAAAAATTTGGGTTCAGTGTCCCTTTAAACTTTGCTTTTTAACTCTGAGACAGTCTGCTGAGTCTGCTGGATTTTTTCTAGGTACTGCCTTTTGTTCTTGACGTATCTTTATTTGAAATGCAAGAATGTAAGTTTAGATGCTGGCCCATTTTTGGTGAACAACCTGGGTTGTTCTTGCTGATTGGTGGAGAAATTAACCCACCAAAATAGCTTAGATGCCTTTTTTCAAATAAAGATAGCAAGAGAACAAAGAAAAGGTGATAATAGGAGTAAATTAAAAAGTTACTTAAAATTACATGCTCTATCTGAATCGCGAAAGAAAAAAAAATTGGGTTCAGTGTCCCTTTAACCACTGAAGTAATGTAGAGTTTAGATTGGGCATATAATATAATTAATATTATAAAGCAGGAGTGCCCACACTTTTTTTGTGCTGGCATCTACTTTTCAAATGACCAGATCAAGGAGATCTACCTACTAAAAATAGGCTGGCTCCTGAAAGAGGCGGAGCTTGGCCAAGCAGGCAAATGGCCGCATAGTCACATCGCTCCGGCACAGCAGCAAGACCTGTCACCCTTAAAACAGTGTCTAGCTCTTTCAACCAGCTGCAAACAGTGGTTAAATAACCAAAGTCCCACATGTGAGCAAGCTCGAAACCGGGAGGGACCGGACCCGCATGCAATTTCACAGAAAGCAGGAGCAACGGAGCGCTCCGTCGCCATCTTTACACATTCGCAACTGCGACGGTAAAGGATCCCTCACGATACACGATGACCAGAGACCCGATGGGGTAAGAGCTCACACCAGTCTGTTCATAAAAGGCTCCACACAAGTCTCACACCAGAGAGAACACGGTACAAATAACTCCACTTAATGCATAATATGCCGTAAACACGGATCACAAAAATAACAATAAAATGATCAGCACAATATTGGGAAATCCTCTAAGGAGATGAACAAAACAGTTATCAACGGATCAACAAGAGAACATACACTAAAACTGCCTCATAAAATATAAAAGGACAACACGAATCAGAAATTAACGCATAGCACTGCACATTGTGCATAAACCACAACATACGCCATCAGGCCTAAGCAGATTTCTGCAGATTGCTGCATCACAAGTTCTCACACTGAGATCTCTAAATTACTCACCTGCAGCAACCATGACATCCAAGAACAAAGGCAAAGGGGACAAAAACCCTAAAGGACAGTTGCAGTCCAACACGCTGGTAAGCTCCTTTTTCCAATCCAATACATCAGATACACAAGAATCAAACTCCACAGACGGCACCTTCCAGAATGACCCAATATCATCTCCTGACTACATGATACAACTTAAACAGGACATAGCAAAACTACCATCCAAAGAAGATTTTGAATCTCTCAAATCTCTCATAACAAGAGAACTATCCACGCTGCGCAAAGATATAACAGAGATGGGAGAGAGGATAGTAACAGTTGAGGAAACGCAAGACATAACTACTGAAGCTGTCTGCTCATTATACAATCAAACCAGCACACATGAAAGCAAGTTAGAAGCCCTACAAGAAAAGATAGAGGACTTAGAGAATAGGGGACGGAGGAGTAACCTCCGCATCAGAGGCATACCCGAGATAATAAAGCCAACAGACCTGCTGGAATACTTACAAGGACTTTTTCGTCAAATACTGGGAAACCAACAGGCCCCACCGATAGAAATAGAAAGAGCCCATAGATCTCTCCGTCCCCCACCATCACCTAATGCTCCCCCTAGGGACATTATCCTCAAATTCCTCAGATTTAACGACAGAGAAACCATATGGCAGAAGGCTAGATCCTCCCACACAATCACATATTTGGACCATGAGCTACAGATTTATCCGGACCTGAGCCCCAGCACTATACAAAAGAGAAAGGAAACCCGTTTCATCACTTCTATACTCCAGGACAGAAACATCAAATATCGCTGGGGATTCCCCTTCAGCTTAATCGTACCCCATGAAGGAACTACCATCATTTACAAAGGTACACAAGACCTGGACAAACTCTCTAAAGGACTGGGAATCCCCTTGAAACTACCTGGCCCACCCTCCTCAGCCGAAGGCCCCCAACCCTCAGCTGCACATACTCCATTCTCAAGCTTGCAGAAAACAACTTGGAACAAAGTTCAGTCCCTTAAGAAACGAAAAGAAAATATGAACATTTCTCCTGTATCACTAAGAGACTGACCAAGACAATTGTCTTATTTGAACTGTTCATCCTGGGTAAGACCTTGAAATATAAAACTTGTCACCATTACTAGTCAGAAGATAGTACACTAACTGTTTAGCTACTTGATAGTTAAGTTAAGCAAAATGTTATTTCCTGTTGATCTGTTCTCTCCACCATAACCCTATAAGGGCCTTTCTAATTTAACAAGGTTTTGGTTGTTGACCATTAGCATAGATAATCACATTGTTATTCTTATATTTAATATTTACATTCTTGCTGCTGTAAACCTCAGATTGAAATGAAAGGAATTTCAATCCTCCCTCTGGCTTCTGGCCATTCCCCCCCCCCCCTAGTTAACTATCCTACCCCCATTGATGACCATTTAAGCATAATGAAACATACTGTAATGTTCATATTGTTCACTCTTATAAATGTACAATGTATACGCTCTTTTTATTTCACATTTCCATGTTGGTTCTTATACCGTCCAGGCCTGAGAAATAGCCTAACACTGTTTCCACATACACGACACAGCGTAGTACCACCAAGGATAAATCACCATGAGTAAAAATAAAACTAATAAAAGACAATTATCTTTTCTAACGATTAATGCTAAGGGCCTAAATAACCCACACAAAAGAAACATCGTTATGCGAGATATCAAACATAAGAGAGGGGACCTGATATTCCTACAAGAATCCCATTTCATAAAGGGACAAGAACCTAAAACTTTCTTCTATAAATTTGGCCCCTCATATTACTCCTCAAACAGTACCAAGACTAATGGAGTTGGAATTTTAATAAAGAAGGGTATACCTTTTCAGTTACTCGATTCACATAAAGACATAGAAGGTAGATATATAATACTAGTGGGGAAACTATTTAACACTATTACCACCTTAGTAAGCGCCTATGCTCCAAACACTGGACAAGACAAATTCATAACCTCCCTCACTGGGAAACTCTTAGAAGTGGCCAAGGGTATGTTAATAATGGGAGGAGACCTTAATGTATCCCTAGACCCGTACCGAGATAACTCGAATCACACTTCATCAACACCACATAGAGCACTGACGGTAATAAAGCAACGCTTAAGGGATTTGGCACTACATGATGTTTGGAGAATACATCACCCTAAGACAGATGATTTTACGTTCTTTTCTCATCCACACTCACGTTTCTCTCGCATAGATTACATACTAACTGATGTAACTACTCTCTCATTAACTACACAATCATCCATAATCCCAGCGACCTGGTCAGACCACTCTATAGTCTCATGCACAATACAATGGCCCTCAGCTTCCCCTTCTACTTATATATGGAAAATCAATGAGGAATTATTAGATCATCCACTATACAATGATAAAATTCAAAAAGCAATAAAAGAATTCTTCGATTTTAATATTAACTCTATACCCTCATTCCAGAACATCTGGGAGGCGCATAAGGGAACTATACGAGGTGAATTAATGAGCATGCACTCCCATTACAAAAAACAACAGAGACAACTGCTACATGACTCCTTGAATAAAGCAAATGATCTAGAATCACAACTTAAAAGAACACCTGACAACCCACAATTAGCTAAAACATTACAAGAGACAAAACAGACAGTGACCAACCTTCTAGATAAAGAATGCAAAGCATTTGCCTTCAAACTCAAGCAGACACATTACGAAGGAGACAACAAATGCAGTAGACTATTTGCCCGCAAATTAAAACGCAAAACCCAACGCGACTACATTCTCTCAATAAAGTCCCACAACAAAACACATTATGACACTTCAAACATCGCTGAAGCCTTCGGTTCCTACTATGAAAAACTATACAACCTTACTACGAAACCCACAGACTCACATACACATAATTCAGAACCCAACGCATCCTTTATTGACAAATACTTATCAGACGTTAAACTTCCAGAACTGACAGAAGAACAACAAACTTTTCTACAAAACCCCTTTACCCTACTTGAAATTAAAAGAACCATAAAAGACCTCCCCACGGACAAAGCCCCAGGCCCTGATGGCTACACTAACTATTACTATAAAAAATACATAGATCTCCTTTCCCCGCACCTTCTATCTCTCTTTAACTCGATAACACCGGAGAACCCTTTCCCCACTAGGACACTGGAAGCTTTCATCTCCATTATACCAAAACCTGGAAAAAGCCCTGATTATGTAGAAAACTTCAGGCCAATCTCACTCCTAAATACAGACTTAAAAATATACGCTAAAATTCTCGCAGTAAGACTAAACACAGTACTACCGCAACTAATTGAAAAAGATCAGGTCGGCTTCGTACCAACCAGGGAAGCAAAAGACAATACTGTCCGGGTTACACAACTTATAGAATACGCTACACACAAGAAAATCCCGCTCTTAGTTCTGTCGACCGACGCGGAGAAGGCGTTCGACCGCGTTGGTTGGCAGTTTCTGAGAGCGGTATTACGAAAAATGGGTGTGGGTCAAGACTTTATTAATCGGGTGTTCGCCATGTACTCTACCCCAACAGCCAGGGTCCGCGTAAATGGTTCCCTTTCGGCCCCATTTCATATCACAAACGGTACACGACAGGGCTGCCCCCTCTCCCCGCTGCTATTCGCCTGCGTAATAGAAATACTAGCACATAAAATACGAAACCACCCCCTAATAACAGGTCTACAAATACACAACTCACATCACAAGATTATGTTATATGCCGATGATGTGCTGTTCTGCATCACTAACCCTCTAACCACTATACCACACATCATACATCAGTTAGACGAATTTAGCATTGTATCTAACTTTCTAATTAATAAAACGAAATCAGAAATCATGAACATTAATGTCCCAACGACGGAAATAGACTTAATCAAACACATATGCCCATTCCGCTGGCAAACAAGCTCACTAAAATACCTAGGTATCCAACTCACGCCATCCCCAGATCACCTTTTTACTTTAAATTACAAACCACTCCTTAAAGGAATTATCACAGATCTCTCCTCCTGGAAAAGGAAGCATATTTCATGGTTAGGGAGGATCAACGTAATTAAAATGAACGTCCTTCCAAGACTCCTCTACCTTTTTCAAACTCTACCCATCCCCCTTCCTACAAACTACCTCAACACCCTGCAATCAAACATCTTAAACTTCATTTGGCTCAACAATAGAGCGAGAATTAGCAAAAAGATAATGCTCCTTCCCATACAAATAGGAGGCCTCGGAGTCCCAGATCTCCATAGATACAGACAAGCTACATTTTTACAACGAATTATAGATTGGTGCTCGAACCTAAACGATAAATCATGGGTACAACTTGAACATGACATGACACACAACCAACACCTGGGCCAACTCTGCTGGTCGCCAAGGGACAGAGATAGATTCTTAAAAACCACCACACAAATTATATCAGAAACCTTCAGAGTCTGGGACAGAGTTTTGACTGAGTACCCCAATATATCGACAAAACTCTCACCTTTAACACCGTTAACACACAATAACGAATTCCAACCTGGCCTCTCAATGGCAGCTAGACTTGCGGGTAGCTCCATCAGATCCCTACAGATCCACCACTTGGGAAATGAACAACACTCCCCTACCGTGGAGGAGCTAGTCTCTGAGGGCCTCTCCGTCCTTGGAGACTGGTTCTTCTATAGACAGTGTCAATCATATATTACTTCACACCCACAATCCAATAACATGATTAGGACAATGACACCCTTCGAATCTATTTGCCATAAAAGCACCCCAACCAGACACGCTCTATCTCTTACACACTCCCTCCTATCACAACAACCGCACGGAGCTCTACCATATTACATAGACAGATGGAACACTGAATTGGGAATAGAAATTACTTACACAGATGCCTTGCAAATTTTCACAAATATTAAAAAAACCTCAATCTCCTGCAAATTCGTTGAGCTTAATTTAAAAATACTTCAAAGATGGTACCTAACACCAGAACGATGTAAAAAAATATATAAACTTAAATCAGCTCAATGCTGGAGATGTGGATCTGAAGAGTGCCACATGTCCCACATATGGTGGCAATGCAGTAAATTAATACCTATTTGGAACGAGGTAGCGCAGGAATCTAGTAAAATACTAGGAATACCCACTCCCTTAGACCCTTGCTTATGGCTCTTTAACAAGACCCCGAGAAAACTTTCTACTCCGTTAAAAAAACTATTTCATATCCTGAGCAATAGTTTTAAAATTCTGATTGCAAGAAACTGGAAATCAGATAAGACCCCCTCCCTGGCACACTGGCTTGCAGAGTGCCATCGCACTATATCTATGGAAGAATACTTTTACATGAAAAATAAAACTTTAGACTTATACGCCCAGATGCTCCTTGTGTGGGAAACCTACATGCACTCCTCTTCTGAATGAAAAGAAAAAAAAAAAAAAAAAAAAAAACCTCAGAAAGCAAAGCTAGAAACACATGCAGGCCTGGACGGTACACTTTATTGTACAATGACTCATCCTCTCAACATTGATAATTATTGTAACATTACCTGAACTTCCCTCCCCCTTCCCACCCCCCCTATCCACACCCCCTCAAAAGTAAGACGCAAAATGATTCAAGACTGTAATTGATTTTATTTTGTATGTTTATTTCTATGTAAAAATTTTAATCTCAATAAACTTTTGAAACAAAAAAAAATAAAAAAAAAAAAAATAGGCTGGCTCCTAAGCTTATATTCCTGCTTTTTCAAATAAAGATACCAAGAGAATGAATACAAATTGATAATAGGACTAAATTAGAAAGTTGTTTAACATTCCATGTTCTATATCTGAATCATGAAAACATGTGTGTTTCATATCCTTTTAAGGTTGCATGATTTAGCAACACCTGGATGTGCAAAAGCATAAAGATACAACAGATCAATCCTGACGACAAAAGTAGCACTGACTTTAATTCGGGTTAACAGGAGCAACCCCTTGTGCCTTGTTACAAAACACTGCATTCAAATTACTGTCACTAGCCCTCTTTACTTTGCGCCACGGGCTTGGCCTGATATGACCCAGTAGTGAGGCTTACACAAATACATTTCAATAGCGCGCCATGCAGACCATTTCTTACCTGGTCAACCCGTTCATTTGCCATACGTCAGACTTGTTCCTTTAGCATAGTACAGCATCCTCCGCCTTTACTGTTTCTATCTATTGACGCTTACCCTCCTAACTATATAATACCGCTATATCCATTTGGAGAGTACTCACTCAACCATGCTTTTGATAGGCCAATTGTGTTGTCGTTCAAAAATCATCTTCATTTATTGGTTGAAATTGATGTCTTCAAGATACAACCCTGCAGCACTTTTTGTTTCCGACCATCAGACTGTTTAATGACCTGCTCCTTCACACACTGCGGTAGAAAAAGCAGTATCCCTAGCAACCATACTCTACTAACGCCCCAGTGTTGAGATTGCGTAACTTGACCACATCATTTTTATCACATCGGCCGCGATCTACCAGCAGAGCCTTCGGGATCTACTGGTAGATCCCGATCTACCTGTTGGGCACCGCTGTTAAAAAGGATTTTAATGTCACTGCCTTAAAAGGACAGTAAACACCTTGTAATTACAAGACATTTCTGTTATGTTGCAATAGAATAAAATATCAGCCAAATCTTAACGTTTTGAAAACAAATTAACATCCTTTTTACAGCAAATATTTTTCAATAGCCAAACTTCTCCCACCTTATTTGGAGAAGCCAATCAGGGCTTTAGTCTGCAGTCAACAAGGCTATTCGCAGTCATAGAGTTAGTATATTTGCAGTTGTTATCACTTAAAGCTAAGTAAGTTTACCGTTAAGAAGTCAACAGGGTGCTTTTAATGTTCTTAGAAGTAGAATTTGCTAAATTTTCAGAGCTAAAATGTGCATCGGCCAGCGATGGTGCTGATCGTTGGTGGGTGGGAGCCATAGCAGGGAGGCATCGCTGGATCACTTCCTGAACCAGTGCGCGCAAGTGGTTGGGAGCGCATTGGGGGGCAGGAGCGCATGGGGTGTGCGCGAGCTTGCTCTTGTACTAATACATTGAAGGTGATGGGATGAAGGGAGAGGGAAAGGGGGGTAAGTAAATATAAAGAAAGGGATCTGGGAGGGGGTAGGCTATTGAGGGGGGGGGGGGGGCAGGGCAGCTACACTACAGAAAATTGACTTTTATGCCCCA
>NC_069500.1:196263715-196366215 GCF_027579735.1 Bombina bombina | reverse complement strand
TGAAGCCCGATTCCTCTTAGAGTACAGTGAATGTCAGAGGGGTGTGAAGTGAGTATCACCTATTGAATGCAATGTTTTTCCTTGTGGGAAATCTATTTAATAGGTTCTCTGTTATCGGTCGTAGCGATTAATCTCCTACCTCCCTTTTCAGATCAAAGATATAGTTATTCCATTACCACTACTGATAACTGTTTCAGTACTGGTTTGGCTATCTGCTATATGTGGATGGGTGTCATTTGGTAATTATGTTTTTATTACTTAAGACACCCTCAGCTATGGTTTGGCGCTTAATATGTATTAATATAAAGTTCTAAATATATGTATTGTACTTATATTTACCATGAGTCAGGTTTATGTATATTTCCTTTTGCAGACTATTCAGTTTAATATTTGGTAAAAAACATATTTAGGAAAATATTTTTCTTACCTGGGGTTTAGTCTTTTTTTCAAATCGACTGCTTTTTCATTAAATTTACGCGGGCAAAATTAGGCTTGCGATGCGCAAAATGCTGATGTTTATTGCGTCATTCTTGGCGCGAGAATTTTTTTGGCACAAAAAGGTACGTCCGGTGACACAAGTTTGTCATTTCCGGCGTCTTAGTTGACGCCGAGTTCCTTACACAAGGTTGCGTCTGCAATGATGCGAGTGTGTCATTTCTGGATGTTGTTAGCACCAAAAAATTTCATTTCTTTCATGTAATTAGCAAGAGTCCATGAGCTAGTGACGTATGGGATATACATTCCTACCAGGAGGGGCAAAGTTTCCCAAACCTCAAAATGCCTATAAATACACCCCTCACCACACCCACAAATCAGTTTTACAAACTTTGCCTCCTATGGAGGTGGTGAAGTAAGTTTGTGCTAGATTCTACGTTGATATGCGCTCCGCAACAGGTTGGAGCCCGGTTTTCCTCTCAGCGTGCAGTGAATGTCAGAGGGATGTGAGGAGAGTATTGCCTATTTGAATGCAATGATCTCCTTCTACGGGGTCTATTTCATAGGTTCTCTGTTATCGGTCGTAGAGATTCATCTCTTACCTCCCTTTTCAGATCGACGATATACTCTTATATATATACCATTACCTCTGCTGATTTTCGTTTCAGTACTGGTTTGGCTTTCTACAACATGTAGACGAGTGTCCTGGGGTAAGTAAGTCTTATTTTCTGTGACACTCTAAGCTATGGTTGGGCGCTTTTTTATAAAGTTCTAAATATATGTATTCAAACATTTGTTTGCCTTGACTCAGGATGTTCAACATTCCTTATTTTCAGACAGTCAGTTTCATATTTGGAATAATGCATTTGAATCAATAATTTTTTCTTACCTTAAAAAATTTGACTTTTTCCCTGTGGGCTGTTAGGCTCGCGGGGCTGAAAATGCTTCATTTTATTGCGTCATTCTTGGCGCAGACTTTTTTTGGCGCAAAAAATCTTTTCTGTTTCCGGCGTCATACGTGTCGCCGGAAGTTGCGTCATTTTTTGACGTTCTTTTGCGCCAAAAATGTCGGCGTTCCGGATGTGGCGTCATTTTTGGCGCCAAAAGCATTTAGGCGCCAAATAATGTGGGCGTCTTATTTGGCGCTAAAAAAATATGGGCGTCGCTTTTGTCTCCACATTATTTAAGTCTCATTTTTCATTGCTTCTGGTTGCTAGAAGCTTGTTCTTTGGCATTTTTTCCCATTCCTGAAACTGTCATTTAAGGAATTTGATCAATTTTGCTTTATATGTTGTTTTTTCTCTTACATATTGCAATATGTCTCATGTTGCATCTGAGTCAGAAGATACTTCAGGAAAATCGCGTATCTGCTGTAAACTTTTGGTAGCTGTTCCTCCAGCTGTTGTTTGTATTAAATGTCATGACAAACTTGTTAATGCAGAAAATATTTCCTTTAGTAAAATACCATTACCTGTTGCAGTTCCATCAACATCTAATGTTCAGAATGTTCCTGATAACATAAGAGATTTTGTTTCTGAATCTATTAAGAAGGCTATGTCTGTTATTCCTCCTTCTAGTAAACATAAAAAGTCTTAAAACTTCTCTTTATCCAGATGAATTTTTAAATGAACATCATCATTCTGATTCTAATGATTCTTCTGGTTCAGAGGATTCTGTTTCAGAGGTTGATGCTGATAAATCTTCATATTTATTTAAAATGGAATTTATTCGTTCTTTACTTAAAGAAGTCCTAATTGCATTAGAAATTGAGGATTCTGGTCCTCTTGATACTAAATCTAAACGTTTAGACAAGGTCTTTAAATCTCCTGTAGTTATTCCAGAAGGTTTTCCTGTTCCTGGTGCTATTTCTGAAGTAATTTCCAGGGAATGGAATAATTTGGGTAATTCATTTACTCCTTCTAAACGTTTTAAGCAATTATATCCTGTGCCGTCTGACAGATTAGAGTTTTGGGACAAAATCCCTAAAGTTGATGGGGCTATCTCTACCCTTGCTAAACGTACTACTATTCCTACGGCAGATGGTACTTCCTTTAAGGATCCTTTAGATAGGAAAATTGAATCCTTTCTAAGAAAAGCTTATTTGTGTTCAGGTAATCTTCTTAGACCTGCTATATCTTTGGCGGATGTTGCTGCAGCTTCAACTTTTTGGTTGGAAACTTTAGCGCAACAAGTAACATCATAATTCTCATAACATTATTCTTCTTCTTCAACATGCTAATAATTTTATCTGTGATGCCATTTTTGATATTATCAGAGTTGATGTCAGGTTTATGTCTCTAGCTATTTTAGCTAGAAGAGCTGTATGGCTTAAAACTTGGAATACTGATATGTCTTCTAAATAGACTCTACTTTCCCTTTCTTTCCAGGGTAATAAATTATTTGGTTCTCAGTTGGATTCTATTATCTCAACTGTTACTGGTGGGAAAGGAACTTTTTTACCACAGGATAAAAAATCTAAGGGTAAAAACAGGGCTAATAATCGTTTTCGTTCCTTTCGTTTCAACAAAGAACAAAAGCCTGATCCTTCATCCTCAGGAGCAGTTTCAGTTTGGAAACCATCTCCAGTCTGGAATAAATCCAAGCCTTCTAGAAAAGCAAAGCCAGCTTCTAAGTCCACATGAAGGTGCGGCCCTCATTCCAGCTCAGCTGGTAGGGGGCAGGTTACGTTTTTTCAAAGAAATTTGGTTCAATTCTGTTCACAATCTTTGGATTCAGAACATTATTTCAGAAGGGTACAGAATTGGTTTCAAGATAAGACCTCCTGCAAAGAGATTTTTTCTTTCCCGTGTCCCAGTAAACCCAGCAAAAGCTCAAGCATTTCTGAAATGTGTTTCAGATCTAGAGTTGGCTGGAGTAATTATGCCAGTTCCAGTTCTGGAACAGGGGCTGGGGTTTTATTCAAATCTCTTCATTGTACCAAAGAAGGAGAATTCCTTCAGACCAGTTCTGGATCTAAAAATATTGAATCGTTATGTGAGGATACCAACATTCAAAATGGTAACTGTAAGGACTATCCTGCCTTTTGTTCAGCAAGGGCATTATATGTCTACAATAGATTTACAGGATGCATATCTGCATATTCCGATTCATCCAGCTCACTATCAGTTTCTGAGATTCTCTTTCCTAGACAAGCATTACCAGTTTGTGGCTCTGCCGTTTGGCCTAGCAACAGCTCCAATAATTTTTACAAAGGTTCTCGGTGCCCTTCTATCTGTAATCAGAGAACAGGGTATTGTGGTATTTCCTTATTTGGACGATATCTTGGTACTTGCTCAGTCTTTACATTTAGCAGAATTTCATACAAATCGACTTTTGTTGTTTCTTCAAAATCATTCACTAAAAAGTTCATTGATTCCTCAGACAAGGGTAACCTTTTTGGGTTTCCAGATAGATTCAGTGTCCATGACTCTGTCTTTGACAGACAAGAGACGTCTAAAATTGTTTTCAGCTTGTCGAAACCTTCAGTCACAATCATTCCCTTCGGTAGCCTTATGCATGGAAATTCTAGGTCTTATAACTGCTGCATCGGACGCGATCCCCTTTGCTCTTTTTCACATGCGACCTCTTCAGCTCTGTATGCTGAACCAATGGTGCAGGGATTACACAAAGATATCTCAATTAATATCTTTAAAACCGATTGTACGACACTCTCTAACGTGGTGGACAGATCACCATCGTTTAGTTCAGGGGGCTTCTTTTGTTCTTCCGACCTGGACTGTAATTTCAACAGATGCAAGTCTTACAGGTTGGGGAGCTGTGTGGGGGTCTCTGACAGCACAAGGGGTTTGGGAATCTCAGGAGGTGAGATTACCGATCAATATTTTGGAACTCCGTGCAATTTTCAGAGCTCTTCAGTCTTGGCCTCTTCTGAAGAGAGAATCGTTCATTTGTTTTCAGACAGACAATGTCACAACTGTGGCATACATCAAACATCAAGGAGGGACTCACAGTCCTCTGGCTATGAAAGAAGTATCTTGAATTCTGGTTTGGGCGGAATCCAGCTCCTGTCTAATCTCTGCGGTTCATATTCCAGGAATAGACAATTGGGAAGCGGATTATCTCAGTCGCCAAACGTTGCATCCGGGCGAATGGTCTCTTCACCCAGAGGTATTTCTTCAGATTGTTCAAATGTGGGAACTTCCAGAAATAGATCTGATGGCTTCTCATCTAAACAAGAAACTTCACAGGTATCTGTCCAGATCCCGGGATCCTCAGGCGGAGGCAGTGGATGCATTATCACTTCCTTGGAAGTATCATCCTGCCTATATCTTTCCACCTCTAGTTCTTCTTCCAAGAGTAATCTCCAAGATTCTGAAGGAATGCTCGTTTGTTCTGCTGGTAGCTCCAGCATGGCCTCACAGGTTTTGGTATGTGGATCTTGTCCGGATGGCCTTTTGCCAACCGTGGACTCTTCCGTTAAGACCAGACCTTCTGTCGCAAGGTCCTTTTTTCCATCAGGATCTCAAATCCTTAAATTTAAAGGTATGGAGATTGAACGCTTGATTCTTGGTCAAAGAGGTTTCTCTGACTCTGTGATTAATACTATGTTACAGGCTCGTAAATCTGTATCTAGAGAGATATATTATAGAGTCTGGAAGACTTATATTTCTTGGTGTCTTTCTCATCATTTTTCCTGGCATTCTTTTAGAATTCCGAGAATTTTACAGTTTCTTCAGGATGGTTTAGATAAAGGTTTGTCCGCAAGTTCCTTGAAAGGTCAAATCTCTGCTCTTTCTGTTCTTTTTCACAGAAAGATTGCTAATCTTCCTGATATTCATTGTTTTGTACAAGCCTTGGTGCGTATAAAACCTGTCATTAAGTCAATTTCTCCTCCTTGGAGTTTGAATTTGGTTCTGGGGGCTCTTCAAGCTCCTCCGTTTGAACCTATGCTGGACATTAAATTACTTTCTTGGAAAGTTTTGTTCCTTTTGGCCATCTCTTCTGCCAGAAGAGTCTCTGAATTGTCTGCTCTTTCTTGTGAGTCTCCTTTTCTGATTTTTCATCAGGATAAGGCGGTGTTGCAAACTTCTTTTAAATTTTTACCTAAGGTTGTGAATTCCAACAACATTAGTAGAGAAATTGTAGTTCCTTCATTATGCCCTAATCCTAAGAATTCTAAGGAGAAATCATTGCATTCTTTGGATGTTGTTAGAGCTTTGAAATATTATGTTGAAGCTACTAAGACTTTCCGAAAGACTTCTAGTCTATTTGTCATCTTTTCCGGTTCTAGAAAAGGCCAGAAAGCTTCTGCCATTTCTTTGGCATCTTGGTTGAAATCTTTAATTCATCATGCCTATGTTGAGTCGGGTAAAACTCCGCCTCAGAGGATTACAGCTCATTCTACTAGGTCAGTTTCTGCTTCCTGGGCATTTAGGAATGAAGCTTCGGTTGATCAGATTTGCAAAGCAGCAACTTGGGGTCTTCTTTGCATACTTTTACTAAATTCTACCATTTTGATATGTTTTCTTCTTCTGAAGCAGTTTTTGGTAGAAAAGTACTTCAGGCAGCTGTTTCAGTTTGAATCTTCTGCTTATGTTTTCATTTAAACTTTATTTTGGGTGTGGATTATTTTCAGCAGGAATTGGCTGTCTTTATTTTATCCCTCCCTCTCTAGTGACTCTTGCGTGGAAAGATCCACATCTTGGGTAGTCATTATCCCATACATCACTAGCTCATGGACTCTTGCTAATTACATGAAAGAAAACATAATTTATGTAAGAACTTACCTGATAAATCCATTTCTTTCATATTAGCAAGAGTCCATGAGGCCCACCCTTTTTTGTGGTGGTTATGATTTTTTTGTATAAAGCACAATTATTCCAATTCCTTATTTTTTATGCTTTCGCACTTTTTTCTTATCACCCCACTTCTTGGCTATTCATTAAACTGATTTGTGGGTGTGGTGAGGGGTGTATTTATAGGCATTTTGAGGTTTGGGAAACTTTGCCCCTCCTGGTAGGAATGTATATCCCATACGTCACTAGCTCATGGACTCTTGCTAATATGAAAGAAATACTTGACGCCAAATAATGTCATTATTTAAAACCCCATTCCTATGTGCCTCTTGCCTTTTTTCTATGTTAGAGGGCTATGCTGTTTGTATTTTTTCCCCATTCCTGAAACTGCCATATAAGGAAATTGATAATTTTGCTTTATATGTTGTTTTTTTCTCTTACATTTGCAAGATGTCTCAATCTGATCCTGTCTCAGAAACCACTGTTGGAACCCTGCTGCCTGATAACAGTTCTACCAAAGCTAAGTGTATCTGCTGTAAATTTGTGGAGATTATATCTCCAGCTGTGGTATGTAATAGTTGTCGTGATAAACTTTTACATGCAGAGAATGTATCCATCAGTAAAAGAACAATGCCTGTTGTTCCATCAACATCTAATGTACATGATATCTCAGTGAATATAAAAGATTTTGTTGCTGATGCAATTCCGAAGGCTTTGTCTGCTATCCCGCCTTCTAATAAACGTAAAAGGTCTTTTAAAACTTCTCATAAAGTTTATGAAATTTCAAATGACCAACAACATACTGAATTATCCTCCTCTGATGAGGATCTATCTGATTCAGAAGATCCTACCTCAGATATTGACACTGACAAAACTACTTATTTATTTAAAATGGAGTATATTCGTTCCTTGTTAAAAGAGGTGTTGATTACGTTGGATATTGAGGAAAATAGTCCTCTTGATATTAAAACTAGTAAACGTTTAAACTCTGTTTATAAACCTCCTGTGGTTGCTCCAGAGGTTTTTCCAGTTCCTGGTGCTATTTCTGATATGATTTCTAATGGAATAGGCCTGGTACTTCTTTTATCCCTTCATCAAGGTTTTAAAAATTGTATCCTTTGCCAGCAGTTAGTTTGGAGTTTTGGGAAAAGATCCCCAGAGTTGATGGGGCTATTTCTACTCTTGCCAAACATACTACTATTCCTAAGGAAGTACTTCCTTTAAGGACCCTTTAGATAGGAAACTTGAATCTTATCTAAGGAAAGCTTGTTTATATTCTGGCTATCTTCTCAGGCCTGCCATTTCTATGGCTGGTGTTGCAGCTGCATCAACTTTTTGGTTGGAACGTTTAGCTTAGCAGGAAACAGATTGTGATTTGTCTAGCATTGTTCGCTTGCTTCAACATGCTAATCATTTTATCTGTGATTCCATTTTTGATATCATCAAAATTGATGTTAAATCTATGTCTTTAGCTATTTTAGCTAGAAGAGCTTTGTGGCTCAAATATTGGAATGCTGACATGGTATCTAAGTCTAGATTACTATCTCTTTCTTTCCAAGGTAATAATTTATTTGGTTCTCAGTTGGATTCAATTATTTCAACGGTCACTGGGGGGAAGGGAGTTTTTTTGCCTCAGGATAAAAGACCTAAGGGTAAATCTAAAGCTTCTAACCGTTTTCGTTCCTTTCGACAAAATAAGGAACAGAAACCCAATCCTTTCCCCAAAGAATTTGGTTCCAATTGGAAACCTTCTTCAAGTTGGAATAAATCCAAGCCGTTTAAGAAACCAAAGCCAGCCCCCAAGTCTGCATGAAGGTGCGGCCCTCATTCCAGCTCAGCTGGTAGGGGGCAGATTAAGATTCTTCCAAAGTGTTTGGGCAGATTCTGTCCAAAATCAATGGATTCAGAGTATTGTCTCTCAAGGGTACCGGATAGGAGTAGATTTTTTCTCTTGTGCATCCCAGCAAATCCAGTAAAGGCTCAGGCTTTTCTGAAGTGTGTTTCAGACCTGGAGCTTTTAGGGGTAATCATACCAGTTCCGTTTCAGGAACAGGGTCTGGGAATTTATTCAAATCTATTCATTGTCCCAAAGAAAGAAAATTCTTTCAGGCCAGTTCTGGATCTGAAAATTTTGAATCGTTTTGTAAGAGTGCCAACTTTTAAAATGGTGACTATAAGGACTATTCTGCTTTTTGTTCAGCAAGGTCATTATATGTCCACGATAGACTTACAGGATGCATATCTTCATATTCCGATTCATCCAGACCACTATCAGTTTTTGAGATTCTCTTTTCTAGACCAGCATTACCAATTTGTTGCTCTTCCATTTGGCCTAGCAACAGCTCCAAGAATCTTTTCAAAGGTTCTCAGTGCCCTACTCTCTGTAATCAGAGAATGGGGTATTGCTGTGTTTCCTTATTTGGATGATATCTTGGTACTAGCTCAGTCTTTACATTCTGCAGAATCTCACACGAATCAACTAGTGTTGCTTCTTCAAAGACATGGTTGGAGGATCAATTTACCAAAAAGTTTCTTGATTCCTCAGACAAGGCTCACCTTTTTAGGTTTCCAGATAGATTAAGTGTCCATGACTCTGTCTCTAACAGACAAGAGACGATTAAAATTGTTTTCAGCTTGTCGGAACCTTCAGTCTCTATCATTCCCTTCACTAGCTATGTGCATGGAAGTTTTAGGTCTCATGACTGCAGCATCGGACGCGATCCCCTTTGCTCGTTTTCATATGAGACCTCTCCGGTTCTGTATGCTGAATCAATGGTGCAGGGATTATACAAAGATATCACAATTAATATCCTTAAATCCCAATGTTCGACTCTCTCTGACTTGGTGGTTAAATCACCATCGTATAGTTCAAGGGGCCTCTTTTGTTCGTCCAACCTGGACTGTAATCACAACAGATGCAAGTCTTTCAGGTTGGGGAGCTTTCTGGGGGTCTCTGACAGCACAAGAGGTTTGTAAATCTCAAGAGACGAGGTTACCAATCAATATTTTAGAACTCCGTGCTATTTTCAGGGCTCTTCAGGTTTTGGCCTCTGTTGAAGAGAGAACTGTTCATTTGTTTTCAGACAGACAATATCACAACTGTGGCATATGCCAATCATCGGGGTGGGACTCACAGTCCCCAAGCTATGAAAGAAGAATCGAGGATACTTGCTTGGGCGGAATCCAGCTCCTGTCTAATTTCTGTGGTTCATATCCCAGGTGTAGATAATTGGGAAGCGGATTATCTCAGCCATCAGACTTTACATCCAGGGGAGTCGTCCCTCCATCCAGATGTGTTTTCTCAGATTGTTCAGATGTAGGGTCTTCCAGAAGTAGATCTGATGGCTTCCCATCTAATCAAGAAACTTCCCAGGTACCTGTCCAGGTCCAGGGATCCTCAGGCGGATGCGGTGGATGCATTAGCAGTTCCTTGGTGTTACCAACCTGCTTATATCTTCCCGCCTCTAGTTCTTCTTCCAATAGTTATCTCCAAGATCATCATGGAACAATTGTTTGTGTTGCTGGTAGCTCCAGCATGGCCCCACAGGTTTTGGTATGCGGATCTTGTTCGGATGTCCAGTTGCCAACCTTGGCCACTTCCTTTAAGACCAGACCTTCTGTCTCAAGGTCTGTTTTTCCATCAGGATCTCAAATCATTAAATTTTAAGGTATGGAAATTGAACGCCTAGTGCTTAGTCATAGAGGTTTCTTTGACTCAGTGATCAATACTATGTTACAGGCTCGTAAATCTGTTTTTAGGAAGATTTATTATCGAGTTTGGAAGTCTTATATTTCATGGTGTTCTTCAGGATGGTTTTAATAAGGGTTTGTCTGCAAGTTCTTTGAAGGGACAAATCTCTGCTCTTTCTGTTTTATTTCACAGAAAGATTGCTAAGCTTCCTGATATTCACTGTTTTGTACAGGCTTTGGTCTGTATCAAGCCTGTCATTAAATCAATCTCTCCTCCTTGGAGTCTTAATTTGGTTTTGAAGGCTTTACAGGCTCCTCCGTTTGAGCCTATGCATTATTTGGACATTAAACTACTTTCTTGAAAATTGTTGTTCCTTTTGGCCATCTCTTCTGCTAGAAGAGTTTTTTTCCGAATGATCTGCTCTTGTGAATCTCCTTTTTTTATTTTCCATCAGGATATAGCAGTTTTGCGGACTTCATTTAAATTTTTACCTAAGGTTGCAAATTCTAACAACATTAATAGAGAAATTGTTGTTCCTTCCTTGTGTCCTAATCCTAAGAATTCTTTGGAGAGATCATTATATTCTTTGGATGTTGTAAGTGCTTTGAAATATTATGTTGAAGCTATTTAAGATTTCAGGAAGAATTATAGTCTATTTGTTATCTTTTCTGGTTCTAGGAAAGGTCAGAAGGCTTCTGCCATTTCCTTGGCATCTTGGCTAAAGCTTTTGATTTATCAGGCCTATTTGGAGTTGGGTCAGGCCCCGCCTCAGAGAATTACAGCTCTACTAGATCAGTCTCCACTTCATGGGCTTTTAAGAATGAAGCTTCAGTTGATCAGATTTACAAAGCAGCAACTTGGTCTTCTTTGCATACATTTACTAAATTCTACCGTTTTGATGTATTTGCTTCCTCGGAAGCAGTTTTTGATAGAAAAGTTTTTTCAGGCAGCTGTTTCAGTTTGATTCCTCTGCTTATGTTTAAGTTTTTTCTTTTCATTTATGAGAATAAACTTTATATTTTGGGTTGTGGATTAATTTTTTCAGCGGAAAATGGCTGTTATTATATTTTGTTTCCCCTCCCTCTCTAGTGACTCTTCTGTGGAGTTCCACATCTTGGCTATTACTTTCCCATATGTCACTAGCTCATGGACTCTTGCCAATGACATGAAAGAAAACATAATTTATGTAAGAACTTACCTGATAAATTAATTTCTTTCTTATTGGCAAGAGTCCATGAGACCCACCCTTTTTATGGTGTTTATGATTTTTTGTATAAAGCACAATTATTTCCAATTCCTTTTTTGATGCTTTTTACTCCTTTCTTCTATATGATATGACGAGTCCACGGATTCATCCTTTACTTGTGGGATATTATCCTCCTGCTAACAGGAAGTGGCAAAGAGCACCACAGCAGAGCTGTCTATATAGCTCCTCCCTTGACTCCACCCCCCAGTCATTCTCTTTGCCTACTCTAAGTAATAGGAAGGGTAAAGTGAAAGACGTGATAAAATGTTAGTTTTTATTTTCTTCAAACAAGACTTTTTTTATTTTAAATGGTACCGGTGAGTGCTATTTTTTCCCAGGCAGCAGATGGATGAAGACTTCTACCTGGAGACTGATGATCTTAGCAGTTGTTACTAAGATCCAGGGTAGTTCCCACAGAATGGCTGAGGAGTACTTAAGAAACTTCAGTGTGAGGAACATTTTTTATGCTACAAGCATTGAGGTATGTTCAGTCATTTTTTTCTGGAGAGACTGTGTTATTTCAGAATTGGCTGACAGTATCCCCATGAGGGAAAGGGTAAGCAGTAATCCTAATGTATAGAGAGGGGTATTACTGGACCTGTATGTTGGGCTATAAAAAATGGTGGACACTGATGACAGGATGTTTGTGGGCAAACGTTTCTATGTTGGGAGTTAAAATAACGTTTTTTGTGGCAAACGTTTTGACTTTATTTTAACAATGAAGGGTACACATGGCTTCACTTAGATGGGTATATGAACCCACATGGCTAGGTTTTAGACCGCTCTGGTGCGGTTATTGTTAAGGCTGTGAGACATAGAGTTAGATGGGCGGGGCCTATTTTCGCGCCTCAGTTGCGCAGTTGTTTTTCCCATGCAAGCAGCAAGCTCCAACTCCAGTGGGGGTTTCAGGAAAGTTTGGTCCTAATCGAAGGGTTAATCCGATTTTGCAGACCCCTGAGGGCAGGTAGGTGCTACAGCAGGACTGTGGCGAGGTGCAGGGGGTGTTTTTGTTTAACTATAACGTTTTGGATATAACGTTTTGGATATAACGTTTTTTGTTCTTAAGGGTTAAGTAGTCCTTTCCTTGTGGGGCAATCTTAGCTGATAAGTTGGGATACATTTATCATAAAATTGAGATAATTTTATTGTTTTAAAGCAGTTTTGGAAAAATTGTATGCTTTTTTCTCTTAAAGGCGCAGTACCGTTTTTTCAGATTATTTTTTTCACAAAATAAAGTGTTTTCAAGCCTGTTTGTGGTCATTACTTGCCTGTTTTAACATTTCTGACATTGAGGAAAGCCAATGTTCTATGTGTTTAGAAGCCATTGTGGATCCCCCACTTCAAATGTGCCCCTCATGTGCTGAAAGGGCCTTACATTGCAAAGAACATATTTTAGCTGATAAAAGTATGTCTCAGGATGATTCTCAGTCAGAAGAGAATCAGGTTATGCCATCTATTTCTCCCCAAGTGTCACAACCTTTAACGCCCGCCCAAGCGACGCCAAGTACTTCTAGTGCGTCTAATTCTTTCACCCTGCAAGATATGGCTGCAGTTATGTCTACTATACTTACAGAGGTATTATCTAAACTGCCTGGTTTACAGGGTAAGTGCAGTAGGTCCGGTATTAGAGTAAATGCTGAGCCCTCTGATGCTTTATTGGACATCTCCGATGTACCCTCACAGTGTTCTGATTTGGGGGTGGGGGATTTGCTGTCTGAGGGAGAGCTTTCTGATTCAGGAAAGATGTTCCCTCAAACAGACTCAGATGTGACGGCCTTTAAGTTTAAGCTTGAACACCTCCGCTTGTTACTCAGCGAGGTTTTAGCGACTCTGGATGATTGTGACCCTATTGTCATCCCGCCAGAGAAACTGTGTAAAATGGATAAATATCTAGAGGTCCCTTCTTACACTAATGTTTTTCCAGTCCCTAGAAGAATTTCGGACATATCTGACACCATTCGGGACTCGTGGCAGACGGTCCCTAAGGTGGAGGGAGCTATTTCTACTTTGGCTAAGCGTACAACTATACCTATTGAGGACAGTTGTGCTTTCAAAGATCCTATGGATAAAAAATTAGAAGGTTAAGAAGTTGTTTATTCATCAGGGTTTTCTTCTGCAACCTATAGCGTGCATTGTTCCAGTAACTACTGCAGCAGCTTTTTGGTTTGAGGCTCTAGAGGAGTCTCTTAAGGTTGAGACCCCATTAGATGATATTTTGGATAGAATTAAGGCTCTCAAGCTAGCAAATTCTTTTATTACAGATGCCGCTTTTCAAATGGCTAAATTAGCGGCTAAGAATGCAGGCTTTGCCATTTTAGCATTTAGAGCGTTATGGCTTAAGTCATGGTCTGCTGATGTGTCTTCTAAATCCAAGCTTTTAGCTATTCCCTTTAAGGGTAAGACCCTATTCGGGCCTGAACTAAAGGAGATAATTTCTGACATTACTGGAGGTAAAGGTCATGCCCTTCCTCAGGACAAGACGGTTAAAATGAGGACCAAACAGAATAATTTTCGTTCCTTTCGAAACTTTATAGGCGGTCCCTCTACTTCCTCATCCGCCTCCAAGCAGGAGGGGAACTTTGCTCAATCCAAGTCAGTCTGGAGACCTAACCATACCTGGAAAAAGGTAAACAGGCCAAGAACCCCACTGCTGCTACCAAGACAGCATGAAGGGGCAGCCCCCGACTCGGGACCGGATCTAGTAGGGGGCAGACTTTCTCTCTTGCCTCAGGCTTGGGCAAGAGACGTTCAGGATTCCTGGGCATTAGAAATTGTGACCCAGGGGTATCGTCTAGAATTCAAAGATTCTCTCCCAAGGGGGAGATTTCATCTTTCACATTTGTCTGTAAACCAGACAAAAAGAGAGGCGTTCTTACGCTGTGTAGAAGACCTATATACCATGGGTGTAATCTGCCCAGTTCCAAAAGTAGAACAAGGGCAGGGGTTTTACTCCAATCTGTTTGTGGTTCCCAAAAAAGAGGGAACCTTCAGACCAATTTTAGATCTCAAAACTCTAAACAAATTTTTCAGGGTCCTATCTTTCAAGATGGAGACCATAAGAACAATTTTACCAATGATCCAGGAGGGTCAATATATGACCACCGTAGATTTGAAGGATGCGTATCTTCAAATTCCTATCCACAAAGATCATCACCAGTTCCTCAGGTTCGCCTTCCTGGGCAAACATTACCAGTTTGTGGCCCTTCCTTTCGGGTTGGCCACAGCTCCCAGAATTTTCACAAAGGTGCTAGGGTCCCTTCTGGCAGTTCTAAGGCCGCGGGGCATAGCAGTGGCGCCCTATCTGGACGATATTTTGATTCAGGCATCATCATCTAGCCAAATCTCACACGGACATCGTGTTGGCTTTTCTAAGAACTCACAGGTGGAAGGTGAACATAAAAAAGAGTTCACCTGTTCCTCTGACAAGAGTTCCATTCCTAGGAACTCTGATAGACTTGGTAGACATGAAGGTTTTTCTGACGGAGATCAGTAAATCAAAGATCTTAACCACTTGCCGAGCACTTCATTCCATTCCTTGGCCATCAGTGGCTCAATGTATGGAGGTAATTGGACTAATGGTAGCGGCAATGGACATGGTTCCGTTTGCTCACTTACATCTCAGACCACTGCAGCTGTGCATGCTCAGACAGTGGAATGGGGATTATGCAGATTTATCTCTGCGGATAAATCTGGATCTAGAGACCATAGATTCTCTTCTTTGGTGGTTGTCGCAGGATCATCTGTCCCAGGGAATGTGCCTCCGCAGGCCAGCATGGGTCATAGTGACGACGGACACCAGCCTCTTGGGCTGGGGTGCGGTCTGGAATTCCCTGAAGGCTCAGGGTGTGTGGACTCGGGAGGAGTCTTTACTACCAATAAATATTCTGGAACTGAGGGCGATATTCAACGCGCTGCAAGTGTGGCCTCAGCTGGCTTCGGCCAAATTCATAAGGTTCCAGTCGGACAATATCACGACTGTAGCATATATTAATCATCAAGGGGGAACAAAGAGTTCTCTAGCGATGATAGAGGTTTCCAAAATAATTCAATGGGCAGAGACTCACTTTTGCCATCTATCAGCAATATATATCCCAGGAGTGGAGAACTGGGAAGCAGATTTTCTAAGTCGTCAGACTTTTCATCCGGGGGAGTGGGAACTCCATCCGGAGGTGTTTGCAAAATTGATTCATCAATGGGGCACACCGGAATTGGATCTGATGGCATCTCGTCAGAATGCCAAACTTCCTTGTTACGGGTCCAGATCAAGGGATCCTCAAGCAGTAATGATAGATGTTCTAGCAGTACCGTGGTCGTTCAACCTGGCTTATGTGTTTCCTCCTTTTCCTCTTCTACCTCGTCTGATTGCAAGAATCAAACAGGAGAGGGCTTCGGTAATATTTATAGCGCCTGCGTGGCCACGCAGGACTTGGTATGCAGACCTGGTGGAAATGTCATCTCTGCCACCGTGGAAACTGCCACTGAGACAGGACCTTCTCATTCAGGGTCCGTTCCAACATCCAAATCTAGTTTCTCTGCAGCTGACTGCCTGGAGATTGAACGCTTGATTCTATCTAAGCGGGGATTCTCTGAGTCGGTCATTGATACCTTGGTTCAGGCTCGGAAGCCTGTCACTAGGAAAATGTATTGTAAGATATGGCGTAAATATCTTTATTGGTGCGAATCCAAAGGCTACTCATGGAGTAAGATCAGGATTCCTAGGATTTTGTCCTTTCTCCAAGATGGATTGGAGAAGGGGTTATCAGCTAGTTCCTTAAAGGGACAGATTTCTGCTTTGTCAATCTTACTACACAAGCGTCTGGCAGATGTTCCAGACGTTCAGTCGTTTTGTCAGGCTTTGGTTAGAATTAAGCCTGTGTTTAAACCTGTTGCTCCGCCATGGAGTTTGAATTTAGTTCTTAATGTTCTTCAAGGGGTTCCGTTTGAACCCATGCATTCCATAGATATTAAACTTCTATCTTGGAAAGTTCTGTTTTTAGTTGCTATCTCTTCTGCTCGAAGAGTTTCTGAGCTATCTGCGTTACAATGCGACTCGCCTTATCTTATATTCCATTCTGATAAGGTGGTTTTGCACACTAAACCTGGATTTCTTCCTAAGGTTGTTTCAAATAAGAATATTAATCAGGAAATTGTTGTTCCTTCTCTGTGTCCTAACCCGTCTTCTAAGAAGGAGCGTCTGTTACATAACTTAGACGTGGTTCGTGCTTTGAAGTTTTACTTGCAAGTAACCAAGGATTTCCGTCACACATCTTCTCTGTTTGTTGTCTATTCTGGAATGCGTAGAGGTCAAAAAGCTATGGCTACCTCTCTTTCTTTTTTTGGCTGAAAAGCATCATCCGTTTGGCATACGAGACTGCTGGACAAGTGGACAGCAGCCTCCTGAAAGAATCACAGCTCATTCTACTTGAGCGGTGGCTTCCACATGGGCTTTTAAAAACGATGCTTCTGTTGAACAGATTTGTAAGGCTGTGACTTGGTCTTCCCTTCATACCTTTTCCAGATTTTACAAATTTGATACTTTTGCTTCGTCTGAGTTTGTTTTTGGGAGAAAAGTTCTTCAAGCAGTGATGCCTTCTGTTTAGGTATTTGTCTTGTCCCTCACGTTCATCCGTGTCCTGTAGCTTTGGTATTGTATCCCACAAGTAAAGGATGAATCCGTGGACTCGTCGTATCTTATAGAAGAAAAGGAAATTTATGCTTACCTGATAAATTGATTTCTTCTATGATACGACGAATCCACGGCCCGCCCTGTCAATTTAAGACAGATTATATTTTTTAATTTAAAACTTCAGTCACCTCTGCACCTTTTAGTTTCTCCTTTTTCTTCCTATACCTTCGGTCGAATGACTGGGGGGTGGAGTCAAGGGAGGAGCTATATAGACAGCTCTGCTGTGGTGCTCTTTGCCACTTCCTGTTAGCAGGAGGATAATATCCCACAAGTAAAGGATGAATCCGTGGACTCGTCGTATTATAGAAGAAATCAATTTATCAGGTAAGCATAAATTTCCTTTTCTTTATCACCCCACTACTTGGCTATTCGTTAAAATAAATTGGGGGTGTGGTGAGGGGTGTATTTATAGGCATTTTGAGGTTTGGGAAACTTTGCCCCTCCTGGTAGGATTGTATATTCCATACGTCACTAGCTCATGGACTCTTGCCAATATGAAATAAATGAATTTATCAGGTAAGTTCTTACATAAATTATGTTTTTCTAAAATAAAAGGCAGTTAACCTTCTTTCCTTAACCTCTATAGAATCTTCCTGTAATTTTGGCAGAACTGTAAACACTTTTTATATTTACACTATAACATACTGAAAACTGACATAGTGTCAGCAGTCGGGTTACAAATAGGTCATTGCACTTACTGCTGAAGATTACATATGCTTAATTACTGGACATGTCTGTGAGCTGCAATATGTATAGTGTGAGTTTACCCCATCGATTACATCATAGTGCTGTCACTTTTATTGTGTTATACTGCTACTTCTAATTTTTTTACAGTATATGTATAATAACGTCATATATCTGATTATCTGTAAAACAGAGTTAAGTGGCACACCCTAATAAAATATATAAATAAAATCTAAATGGCTGATCTACTTTCTGCATATTGACTATTATTGCAGACCTTTTAGTTGACTAAGAATCCAGTGTAATTAAACCTAAATATCCCAGATTATTCAAAGGCTAAAATCTCCTAACACTCAGAACTTGTCTCAGTAAAATTATTTTTTCCTATCCTAAATTAAGGGACAAGAAACCCCCCAAAAAATTATTTCACGATTTAGATAGAGCGCACAGATTTACTTCTAGGGGCATATTTATCAAGCTCTGTATGGAGCTTGAAGCCCCGTGTTTCTGGCAAGCCTTCAGGCTCGCCAGAAACACAAGTTAGGAAGCAGTGGTCTAAAGACCTGTGCCCCATAACCTTTCCCCCTGCTCTGAGGTGGCAGACAGACATTGTCGGAAATCAACCCGATACGATCGGGTTGATTGACACCCCCTGCTGGTGGCGGCTGCGAATCTGGAGGGCGCGGCGTTGCACCAGCAATTCACAAGAACTGCTGGTGCAATGATAAATGCTGAGAGCGTATGCTGTCGGCATTTATCGATGTGCGGCGGACATGATCCGCAATATCGGATCATGTCTGCTCGCACATTAGTAAATATGCACCCTAGTATCAAAATTGCTTTATTCTCATGGCATCTTTTTGGTTGAAGTAGCAGCAATGGACTACTGGGAGCTAGCTGAACACATCGAAAGAGGCATATATGTGCAGCCACCAATCGGCACTTAGCTAGCTCCCAGTAGTCCAATGCTGTTCCGGAGCTGACCTAGGTATGCCTTGCAACAAAGGATACAAAGTGAACAAAACAAATTAGATAATAGAAATAAATTGGAAAGTTGATTACAATTTCATGCTCTATCTGAATCATGAAAGAAAAATATTGGGTTTCCCGTCCCTTTAACAAACTTTGTTCTCTGCAGCATTGTAAGAGCTGCATTAAGCAAACAATTTGGTCTGTGATTGGGCTAAAGCTTTCTGTACTTATAAAGTTACCTGAAGGGGCTGTCAGGAGCCAGACAGTAATTAAAAAAACAATGTACTTGGTAGCCTGCTATTTGCATGTCACTAAATAATAGGGGCTGTCTTTAGCTACACTTAGGACCTAAACCCGATGACCCCCAGCAGCCAGCACAAGAAGCTTTAACCACCCTGGTCACTTTCCTCAATTAACTCGAGAGGCACTGGCTCTTCACCCTATTTGACCATAAAACTACCCCACTCCATAATAAAACCAAGCTAAACTAGTACTGCTAGCATGAGCAGTTTGTTTAAAGGGACCTTTTAAATTATTATATTTATATATAAAATGTATGGTTATAAGTAATGAAACAACTTTGCAACACATGTTCATGATTTATTTTGCCCCTTTTCATGTAATTTAGCGCTAATTCTCAGAACATAAAACGCACCCTGCTGACTTCTCAAGGCTAACCGTGCTACACATATGTCCCTAATAATAACTGCAAAAGAGAATACTTTATACTAACATTTATAGCCGGGGCTAGCCTTGTTGTCTGTGGACTCAAACTCCGGTTGGCTCTTCCAAAAATTTCAAATGGTGGGTGGAGTTTGTCTATTGAAAAATAATACCTCAGCTGGGTTAGCTCCCCCAAATCAAACTTTTATAACAAACCTCATTCAATTGGTTAGATATTTGTTAGATCACTGTTTTTTTTAACCTTCCTCAGCCTCCCTAACAGGCCGCATGATATCTGAACTGGAGCACAGGTGAAATAATCAGCTGATTAGTAAACCTGGTTATTGTACCTGCTCTCACCCAAGGTAATCCTGAAAATCTGACCTGTTGGGGATGCCTTAGGACAGGTTTGAAAACCAGTGGGTTAGATCAATTGTTCTTTTCATTCTGGCATACAAGAAGTGGTATTAACAATTATTTGGTTGGGAGGGGCTAATCTGTCTTCAGCCTCCCCTTGACAAAAAATGATTTAAAAGCCTGAAAGTTTTTTTGTCTTAAATGCTTATTTGGAGGGGGGGGGGGCTAATTTAATACATAATACCTCTGCAATTATGTTAGATCTAACAAAATAATTGACTGATCATACCGGATCTAACATATCTAGCAATTTAAATCATTTTTTGTTCAATATTTTGTTGGCTGATGACAGGTTAACCCCCACAAAATAACTTTTAATTCAGTTAATACCAGCTTTTGCTTGATAGATTTAAAATAATAAACACTTGATCTAACCTGATCTAACAAAGATGTATTAGCCTGAATTATTTTTTTAGCTGAAAATTTTATCTCTGTAATTGTATTAGATCTAACAAAACAACTAATCATACCTGATCTAACAAATATCTATCAAGTGATATCACTTTTTATCCATTGTAGATGATATTGTATAATTGCAGTATATAAAACAAATATTTCTATGGACAAAAAGTAAATAAGCGCAAGTCTTGTAAATAATTACATTTACAGTATTTTAATATGGCATGTGTGTGTGTGTGTGTGTGTGTGTGTGTGTGTGTGTGTGTATATATATATATATATATATATAGCTAATAAAAAGTAGCATGTGCACAGAATGTTTTTAAGTATAACTAAAGAAAGTCTCTAGGTTATGAAATACTAATCACTATTATGTATTTTTGTTCTACTGTTTGTTATGGGGCTGGCACCCCATTTTAAATACATAGAAGCTCTCACGTTATAATCGTTAATCAATTTTTGCAAGTTAAATCTAACGTAAATATTTGATCTAACAAAGATCTATTAGTCTGAATGATTTTTAGCATCAAATTTTGATGAGTGACTCAGACCCCCCATTTAGGGTCAGATTACAAGTCGAGCGTTATAATATTGCGTGCGTCGGGTAGCGCCGGTATTACAAGTTGAAAGTAAACTGTTTTTGCTCACGCTAATTGATTCGCTTAAAAGCCAAACTTAGAATATCACGCGTGCGAAAACTTATTCCCCCATCAAAGTCAACGGAGCAAAAAAAGTGTGTGTGGGGGCTTAACACCCTACTTGCGTGCAAACACAATAGCATATTCTCATGTGTGCTAACTCAACATGAAATATCAATATTTCACATTCCAATGTTCTTGACAAAGCAGAATATGTTCTATTTATTCATAAATACATATTTCTACATGTATCTGATGGTATTTTCGTAAATTATATATATATACCTATAAATATAGATGATTATATATAGTGGTTTTATATATATATATATATATATATATATATATATATATATAGGAATACTTAGGACATATTCTGCTATGTGCAGAACATTGGAATGTGAAATATTTACAGTAAATGCACAGTAACATTTTATTAAATATGAATATTGCATAAATTTGATTTTTCATGTTTTCATCTACTTAACTGCAAAGGACTCCAATGCACTTATATATGTGTGTGTCTATATATGTATACATATGTATGATCTAACATTATGCACACTTGATCTGACCTGATCAAAAAGGTCTATTAGCCTGATTGATTTTTTTTACCCCCCCCCAATTTAATACTTAATATCACCTTAAGAATAAAAACACATAAAAAAAATGAAGCAGTATGTGGTAGTTGTGTAAATGACCATGGCCCCATTGCAAGTCCCCCTAGGTGCAGGGCCTTAGGAGGCCGCCTTGGTCACCTCACCCTAAGGCTGGCACTGCAACCTCCCAACACAAAATGGAAAGCAAAGCATTTTAGAACAGCTACCGTCACCACCACCAATACAAATAGCTATTCCATACTGTTCTCCTTGTTCCATCATGGTCAGACTTCAGCCTCTAACAGCCACAGTAACATGGTTCTTTATGTTCCTCTTCCTTGTGTTCCTGCATGGCTCAATTTTATTTCTCTTCAAAAGGACATTAAACACTTTTTGAGATGGTAATTTAAAAAAATAAATAGCATATATAAAAAAAAGTCTGCAATATACTTTCATTATTTATTTTGTTTCCTTTTCCTGAAATTCCATTCTGAAACTGAGCTTTTCAGTTCCTGTTAGAAATTTCACACAGCCATTGGCTGTGACCTATTTATAGCTGTCCCTAATTGGCCACAGCAGAGAAAGTAACCTAAGTTACAACATGGCAGCTCCCATTGTTTTATAGACAAAATAAGTGTAAAATGTTAAACAGCTAATGAACCGTTAAAAAATACATCTACTGGTTATTCTCAGACAAATCTTTTCTTTGAATGCATCATTTTATCTAACATTTATTTGGTATTTAAAGTCCCTTTAAAGACTATTATGTTGCAAAAATTATACAATTCTGTCTTAAAGGGACAGTGCATTGTAAAATTGTTTTTATATTATTGTATTTTCAATGACTTGTTATACCAGCTGCAGAGTATAAATGTATGTGAAAATATTTTCATGTTTATTTATGTATATGAAGAAGCTGGTTTTGTGCTTTTAAACCACAGCCTATTACAATGGGTTGAGCTTCAGGTAACATTATATCTCATTATGTTATCACTTTGTGTACACACACTTGCTTCCTTGTCTTATATTTGTCTGGAATACTAAAGCTCAATACATAGAGAGAACAATAGAAAATTATAATTTTATTACTTAACTACCCTGCACCCCACTGAGAGTGTCATTTCTTCTGCTGGCTGTGTTTACTTAGGCTATTCAATAGCTGAGGCTCCAGTATCAAAACTTTCAGTATAGGTTGGGAAACCACAGGCTAAATCAGCTATTTCAAAGGCCAAAATAGGGGTAAAGGAGCTACTTGTAAACAATTTAATACACTCCAGCAGGTAAAACCAATCATTGGGAACAACTTAAATAGGAGCATTTT
Organism: Bombina bombina; assembly: GCF_027579735.1. Lineage (NCBI taxonomy): Eukaryota > Metazoa > Chordata > Amphibia > Anura > Bombinatoridae > Bombina > Bombina bombina. The sequence goes on along the minus strand of NC_069500.1, from coordinate 196,343,708 downwards.
TGGGGTGAACTGTCCCTTTAACTGCCTTGTTGTTTTGTAGCTGAATAGTGATGATAATCTTTTAGGTGAACACAAGCATTACCTTTTCATAGTTTCTTAATAATAATAATAATAAATTAAAAAAACTTTAAATATAAACACTTCATCTATTTACAACATTTTAAACATGTACATGAAATGTTTAACAATATAATTTAAACAGATTTTCATGATTCCGGAGCAAGCAAGAATATTTGGAAAAAATAACTAAAGCAATATACTGGTGATACCATTAATGGCTACTGAAGTATGTGTAGTGTTAGGAGATGGCGCCTAGACCAATGTAACCTATAGCTTTGAACAAAGGCTACCTAGCTAGCCAAAGGGAAAAATAGTAAATGTGGTGTGTTCAAAGCACCAAGATAGGCAAGGTGATCTATGCAGGGTATCTAGAGGTCAAAAAAGCTTTATTCCTGACACACGCAAGTGTGTGTCCACACTATGATATAAATAGATATAGATGAATATACATAAAAATGAATATACACAATTTAAAATCAATTTGCACAATTAAAATATAGACATTTATTGTCTATATTTTAAAGGGACACTGAACCCACATTTTTTTATTTCATGATTCAGATAGAGCATGCAATTTTAAGCAACTTTCTAATTTACTCCTATTATCAATTTTTCTTCGTTCTCTTGCTATCTTTATTTGAAAAATAAGGCATCTAAGCTTTTTTGTTGTTGTTCAGAACTCTGGACAGCACTTTTTTTTATTGGTGGATGAATTTATCCACCAATCAGCAAGAACAACCCAGGTTGTTCACCAAAAATGGGCCGGCATCTAAACTTATATTCTTGCATTTCAAATAAAGATACCAAGAGAATGAAGAAAAATTGATAATAGGAGTAAATTAGAAAGTTGCTTAAAATTTCATACTCTATCTGATTCATGAAAGAAAAAAAATTGGGTTCAGTGTCCCTTTAATTGTGCATATTGATTTTAAATTGTGTATATTCATTTTTATGTATATTCATCTATATCTATTTATATCATAGTGTGGACACACACTAGCGTGTGTCAGGAATAAAGCTTTTTTGACCTCTAGATACCCTGCATAGATCACCTTGCCTATCTTGGCGCTTTGAATACACCAGATTTAATGGCTACTGAAGTCCCAGAAAAAAAGTTGAAAGCCAAAGGTTAAATAAAACAAGCCGTAGCAAACTGGTACCTGGGATAGCAAACAATGAATTTATTTAAAAAAAGATCCAGGGTGTTTTGTACAAAGTGTTCTCCATCAACATTTGAATAACAGAATTGCAAGGTGTTCCAGGACATTGGGAACTGAGTGAAATGCAATACTAATCCTGTGCTGCTTGTCATGTAAAATAGTATTCCTCATATTTATCATTTAGTAGACCCTGTTTTATTGTCTTATTGTTTTCTGGACTTCATCTGGTATAATAGTTATTTAAAAAAAGAATGCCAATTGCATATTTTGTCACAATATTTAAAGCGACATAAAAGGGCAATGAGAATAAAAATGCCGTAAGAGTATTTTTTATTGCACAATTGCTTGCAGAGATCTGTGTTTGTTTAACCCCCACAATTGGGGTTTAAAACAAATGGAGGTCTGGAGCAGCAATGCTCTTCAGCTCCAGAGATGAACACACCTGCTGAGCCAATAAGGAAAAGCATATGTGCGTAGCTGGCTATAACTGTCCCTGTTCAGTTTAAAAGGATAGGAAATCCGCCAACAAACATTGTGTTATTCAGACAGCACTTCATTTTCAATAAAGGTTTCCAGTTTACTTCTATTGTCAAATTAGCTTTGTTCACATGATATTCGGTGTTGAAGAGATACCTAGGTAGGCATCTGCAACACTACATGACTGGAAAGAGTTCTGCCATCTAGTACTCTTGCTAATGGACAACATTGTTGCAAAACTGCTGTCATATAGTGCTCCAAAAGCATATGTCTCTGCTTTTTAACATAAGATACCAAGAGAATGAAGAAACGTTGGTAATAGAAGTTAATTAAACGTGTTTAAAATCACATGCTATATCTGTATCATAAAATAATTTTTTGGGGTTTCATATCCCTTTAAGGTCAGGAGTGTATTGCAGATTCAGAGCTGACTTTGTATGGATATTGATACATAAAACAAACTTAAGAAAATTAGACAAAGAGAATTAATACATGAGGAGGGTTTTGCTCCCAAGCACGGACCCTTATGTAGCAATTACAAAGCTTCCCTTACTATTTTATCCTACTGCTGAATAAAATAGCGTTAAAGGCTGGGGAGCAATCCTATACTCACCTTAATAATGGTTCCAGACTTAAAGGGACAATTCTTATTAGTGAGGGCTATATATTGATACAGGAGCTAGAATCTGAACATTTTTAGCATTATGGTTTAATAAAATGTTTACAGCTGCTTTTTGAAGAATGACACAGCACCCTAACTCACTGTAAAATTCAGCCAGGTGACGTGGCACACTAGTTTTCTATAGCTAAATATTTGTAAAACAGTGATGGCAACTTCCAAACACATGGGGGCCACAAATCAATATTCCTTTCATGATGCAGATAGAGCATGCAATTTTAAGCAACCCTTTCTAATGTACTATTATTATCAATTTTCTTTGTTCTCTTGCTATCTTTATTTGAAAAATCAGGAATCTAAGCTTAGGAGCTGGACCATTTTTTCTTCAGCACCCTGGGTAGCGCTTGCCGATTGGATAAAAATTTGCATAATGTGGATCTTTGTTAGTTTTATCTCATAAAACGTTTTGAACATTAGTTTACATTCTATAACATTTGTTTAACTTCATAGGTATTTTTTGACAGGTAAAAGCTAGCATAACAACATGCAAATCATCTGTGAAAACACTGCTTTATTCTTCTTAATCATTTCAAAGTTATTACCCCCAGCTGTGAAAATACAGGTTAATATTTAACTGCAGCCACCATGGGTTCTTGGTACAAATAAATAACTTTTCAGATGGTCATATTTGATACTAAAGCAAAACATCCTTGAAGCCATTTCATTATACGCCATAGCTAGTATATACAATTTTATTATTTGACAGACCTGTCTCAACCTAAATTCAAGATTATATGATTATATACTGTCATAGTTTGGGTTTCTCACTGAACTTATTTACATACTATGTGTGCAGTCATAACACAAATGGTTGTAAAAGCTTCTCTGGGATCCCCTTTGTTCAGAAAAAGCAGACATGCATGGGTTTGCCATTTTTTTTTAGTAATTAGAAGGCCGCTAATTGCAGCTGGCACCATACTTCTGATATTCCTGTCAGTGAAGAGGTTAATCAGGTAGCTTGTAAGGTTAATTTTAGCTGTAGTGTAGAGATTACCCTCTCACCTGACATCTCACACCCTCTGATCCCTCCCAAACAGCTCCCCCCCCCCACACACACACACGCACACACACATTGGTCACCACCATCTTAGGTACTACCAGACAGTCTGCCAGTAAGTAACTTATCGATTTTTAAAAAAAAACTTTTTTTTTACTTTATGTAGTGTAGTGTGAACCTCCCTGATCCCCCTTTCACTGCTTTCTAACCCTCACCCTCTTACTTGCTATATACATTTTTAATTTTTATTTTTTTTTAAATAAAAAAATACTTTTTCTGTAGTGTAGTGGCAAACCTCACCCCTCCAAGTGATCCATGATGCAGGGCCCCCCTCTCATGATACCCTTGTAGCTGATCCCCCTCTCCCTCCCAAATCTTTTCTGCAGCATAGCGGTCCAGATGTCAATTTTGTTCTCTTGTCAGTGAGAGTGAGGAATGCTTAGACATATATGTTAAGCAAGAGGTCATACTTTAAAGATAGAGGGAGTCTTGATTGGTTATAACCATTCTATTATTCTGGAGGAAAAAAAATATTGACATATAAAAGGGTAAAAAAAACAAACCTTGAATTGCTTGCATATTACTATACGTTAAGCCCCTGAATACCCTGAACACATCTATTGAGCCAATGACAAAAGGCATGTGCGAATAGCCACCAATAACCAGCTAGCTCACAGTAGTGCAATGTTGCTTTTGATCCTATCTTTAACAAAGAGTATCAAAAAAACAAATTCAATTTGATAATAGAAGTAAATCAAAAGTTTCTTAATATTGCATGCTCTATGTGAACCATAAAGTTTTAATTTTGACATCTTCGTCCATTTAAATTTGTCAACAGAAAAATAATATGAGTCATTCTTGGGATAGGAATAGCTAAAATTTGAATGTTTAAAAGTACAAGTAAGATTTTCTATTGTATACAAATGAGATGTCATATCTGGGTTTTTTTTGTCATTGATTTCATATATTTGCACCAGCCAATAAATTCCTCATCTTACTTGAATAGGACGTGACAAATTTCATTTACTTGTAACGTAAAACAAATATTATTTTGTGATTCTATAGGGACAGTAAGTAAAAGTAAAATATCATATACATCTACACCAGAGAATCCTGTTTCAGATCCTGTGCCTGTTTTATCCTTGACAAAGATGTTTCTAGGTCACATTCACTGCATAGCATTCTGTTAAGAGAGTTTCTTAACAGGGGGGGGGGGGGGGGGGGGATAAAGTTGCACACAGGTAAAAACACAGGTAAAAACTGTTTTTGTCATAGTTTATGAAGGGCTAAAATGGAAATTCTTTTATTTCTCACATCATATATTTTCTTTGTTCACAAAATTGATATTTGATTTTGCTCTTTTTTTCTTTCTTTTTTGTATTGTTTATAGGCAAACTCTTTCATATTTTGTTACAGCAGCAGGATACAAGATATACAGTATATAATAAGGGCCACACAAATTATGATTAGACCACAGATCAGTAACATTTGTTAGACAAATCTGTTGGCACCTCAAAGTCTGATAAAGCACCTTCAAACAAGCAGAGTAATAATAAATGTATCCTTACTGCTTACACTTTCCTTCATATTCCTTGAAAGTACAAATTATAAAATCAAACAGTAAACTCAACAACAGTCATACCAACTCTACATAGTTATATATATATTCCTCTAAAAGTGCAGCAAAGCTTTCACTGAACTGTGTGCTAACTACCCAAGGTAATCTATCTTTAAAGGGACAGTATACACTCATTTTCATATAACTGCATGTAATAGATACTACTATAAAGAAGAATATGCACAGATACTGATATAAAAATCCAGTATAAAAAAAAAGTATTTAAAAACTTACTTAGAAGCTTTCAGTTTAGTTCTGTTAAAAAGGTGGCTGAAACACTCACTGCAGACACTCCCCCCCTCCTCTGCATATGAAAAGACTCTTTACACCCACCAACAAGAGCAAGCTGGAGTAGGTATACATCAGTATTCTCCTAAAACTTTGGGGCTTGGTTAGGAGTCTTAAAATCAGAGCAATGTTATTTAAAAATAAGCAAAACTATACATTAAAAAAAAACCTGTATAGGCTATATAAATGGATCATCTACAAAACATTTATGCAAAGAAAAATCTAGTGTATAATGTCCCTTTAAGCATCCTAGGAACTTGAAATGTACATACAATGAGATAACTATGATCATATTGGGCAATCAAGGAGCTTAGAAATACAAGCCTTCAAGGGCTTATAGATTAGCATATGAGCCTACCTAGGTTTAGCTTTCAACTAAGAGTATCTAGTGAACAAAGCAAAAATGATTATAAAAGTCAATTAGAAAGTTGTTTAAAATTGCATGCCCTATCTGAATCATGAAAGTTACATTTTGACTTAATTTTTAAGTATAGAAACTTTCATTATAGGTAGGGATACCACAGGGTAAATCAGCCATTTAAAATGCTGAAAAAAAGAGTAATTTACTCCTATTATCAAATTTTCTTTATTCTCTTGGTATCTTTATTTAAAATGCAAGAATGTAAGTTTAGATGCCGGACCATTTTTTGTGAACAACCTAGGTTGTCCTTGCTGATTGGTGGATAAATTCATCCACCAATCAAAAACTGCTGTCCAGAGTTCTGAACAAAGAAAAAATCTTAGACGCCTTCTTTTTCAAATAAAGATAGCAAGAGAAGGAAGAAACATTGATAATAGGAGTAAATTAGAAAGTTGCTTAAAATTGTATGCTCTATCTGAATCACGAAAAATTTTGGGTTCAGTGTCCCTTTAATACATTCCAGCAAGAAAAATGGATCACTGGGAGCAAATTAAAGGGGAGAAAAATTTGGGGTTAACCCATCCCTTTATTAGTTTTTTTAAATTCTAATTCCAGGTCTAAACATTAGGACTTAAAATAACATAAATGTCTCTTGTCATTGGCTCACCCGATGTGTTCATCTAGGCCCCAGCAGTGCATTGAATCTCTGGATCTGTTTTTATGTGTTTAACCCCTTTGCTGTCCACATACTTGTATAGTGTGATTCTAAAATGCTCTAAGCGATTAGAGACTTATTTTTGCACTTTTCTATCCCTTTAAAGGGATAGTATAGTCAAAACTAAACTTTCATGATTTCAATAGAGTATGCGATTTTAGGCAACTTTCTAAATTACTCCTATTATGAATTTTTCTTTGTTCTTTTGATATCTTTATTTTAAAAAGCTTAGAAGCTGGCCCGTTTTTAGTTTAGTACCTGGGTAGCGCTTGCTGATTGGTGTCTAAATGTAGCCATCCAATCAGCAAGCACTATCCAGGTGCTGAACAAAAAAATGGTCTGGCTCCTAAGCTTACTTTCTAGCTTTTTAAAATAAAGATACAATGAGAATGAAGAAAAACTAATAATATGAGTAAATTAGAAAGTTGATTAAAATTACTGATCTATCTGAATCATGAAAGTTTAATTTTGACTTTACTATCCCTTTAATTCTCTTTGACTTGAAAATGATTGATTTCCTCCTGTGTCTGCAGTCCTCACTTTTATATCCAAGGTGTTTTAAAAGCATGAATCCCACAGGACTCTTTACAATAACAAACTCAATTTTGGCTTAAAGGGACACTGAACCCAATTTTTTTTTGCTATCTTTCTTTGAAAAAGAAGGCATCTAGGCTTTTTTTTTGGTACAGAACTCTGGGCAGTACTTTTTATTGGTGGATGAATTTATCCACCAATCAGCAAGAACAACCCAGGTTGTTAACCAAAAATGGGCCGGCATCTAAACTTACAATCTTGAATTTCAAATAAAGATACCAAGAGAATGAAGAAAATTTGATAGTAGGATTAAATTAGAAAGTTGCTTAAAATGTCATGTTCTATCTGAATCACGAAATAAATAAATTAGGTTCAGTGTCCCTTTAAGTAAAAGATTATTTTGTGAAGCCTCAAAACTGGATTTTTATGAGGTAGATGACACTTGGTTTTTTTATCCACTTTTAGTAAGTACTTGTTGTCTTATGTTATTATTTTAAAAGTATCCAGTAAAGCTGCTCTTAGTCATGCAACTTGGTAAAGACCACTTTGTCTTGATCTTTTGCTCATGGATTTCCCCCCCATAACCATTTGACAGTGTTAGCCTGTCATACTGTGCAGCATATTATCAAGAGTTTGAAGCTGAATTTGTTTTTTTCTTGTTCCTTTCAATGAATTAAAACACTGTATGTAGTAAGAACTGAATTCATTTCTCAGCAAACTGTTAAAGGGTAGATGTGCTGAGTAGCACTAAAAATGACCTTTGTTAGCGTAAATCAAAACGTAACCCTCAATTATCAGCCTCCAGTCTTCAAGAAGGTTAATTATTTGTGTGTTGTAATTTTTTTTTCGTGGCTTATTGACAGTGTGGATAATATCTGTAATGAACAAATGTATTCTCTTCTCACACATTTTTGCTTGTGTGTGTGGCTGTGTAGTATGCATTTGAGTGAGAAATCTCCTGCGACAGATCTACAGGATCTCATGTGAAAGGTTAACACCTAGATGGAACAGCTAATCCCTACAGGGCATCTATTTCTGGAGATGAAACCATCCTAATGTTACAGTTACCTAGTAACCTCTTGGTGGTAATAATGCACAGCGCGACTAAACCTGAAAAGGAAAAAAAAACATTTATTACCATTTTTTCCATTTGTTTGAGCTTTCATATTCATTTTTGTGGGTTTTATTATGTTTTTAACCCCTTAAGGACAAGGCCATTTTTCAATTTCTTACCGTTACGGACCAGGGCTATTTTTACATTTCTGCGGTGTTTGTGTTTAGCTGTAATTTTCCTCTTACTCATTTACTGTACCCACACATATTATATACCGTTTTTCTCACCATTAAATTTACTTTTTAAAGATACCATTATTTTCATCATATTTTATAATTTACTATATTTTTTTTTTTTATAAAATATGATGAACCCCAAAATCTGTTACACATCTACAACCACCAAAAAAAACAACCATGCTAAATAGTTTCTAAATTTTGTCCTGAGTTTGCTATTTTTCAAAATTAGCGTTAGTTACGTTGTAACACTGATATCTGTCAGGAATCCCTGAATATCCCTTGACATGTATATATTTATTTTTAGTAGACAACCCAAAGTATTGATCTAGGCCCATTTTGGTATATTTCATGCCACCATTTCACCGCCAAATGCAATCAAATAAAAATAATCTAACTTTTTCACACAAACTTTAGGTTTCTCACTGAAATTATTTACAAACAGCTTGTGCAATTATGGCACAAATGGTTGTAAATGCTTCTCTGGAATCCCCTTTCTTCAGAAATAGAAAGACATATATGGCTTTGGCGTTGCTTTCTGGTAATTAGAAGGCCGCTAAATGCCGCTGCGCACCACACTATTATGCCTAGCAGTGAAGGGGTTATTTAGGTAGCTTGTAGGGTTAATTTTAACTTTAGTGTAGTAGACAACCCAAAGTATTGATCTAGGCCCATTTTGGTATATTTCCTGCCACGATTTCACCGCCAAATGCGATCAAATAAAAAAAAAATTGTTCACGTTTTCACTAACTTTGTTTCTTACTGAAATTATTTAGAATTAGCTTGTGCAATTATGGCACAAATGGTTGTAAATGCTTCTCTGGGATCCCCTTTATTCAGAAATAGCAGACATATATGGCTTTGGTGTTACTTTTTGATAATTAGAAGGCAGCTAAATGTCGCTGAGCACCACACTTGTATTATGCTCAGCAGTGAAGAGGTTAATTAGGGAGCTTGTAGGGTTAATTCTAGCTTTAGTGTAGAGATCAGTCTCCCACCTGACACATCCCACCCCCTGATCCCTCCCTGACGCCTCAAACAGCTCTATTCCCTCCTCCATCCCACAATTGTCACCACCATCTTAAGTACTGGCAGAAAGTCTGCCAGTGCAAAAATAAAATCCCTTTTTTTTAAAAAAAAAAACATTTTTTTTTTAAATAAATACATAATTTCTGCAGTGTAGGTTCCCCCCCCCCCAACCTCCAAACTTCCACGATCCCCCCAAACAGCTCTCCCCCCTCTTCTTATTTGTGGCCATTTTAGGTACTGGCAGCTGCCTGCCAGTACCCAATTTCTTAACAAATTTGCTTTTATTATTATTTTACCCCATTTTTCCATAGTGTAGCCGCCCCCCCCTCAATATCCTACCCCCTCCCAGATCCCCTTTCCAAACAATATTTCCCCTCCTCTCTCACATAGATCCAGCAATTATTGACAGTTCGCGCGCGCCAACTTTATACAGCAAAGTATTACAGAGCTATTTTACCAGTAAGTTCAGTTTTGCAAAACGCCACTCCTGGCTCTACTGAGCGGGTCTTTTTTTTTTTTCTAAGCGCATCACGGGCACACTTTCTGTTTACAGCTCGCCTGATGGTGCCATTAAACTGAATTTAACACGCTCTGGTCTGGTAACGGGAGGGAGTTACATTCAGTTTAATGGTGCAATCGGGCGCACTGTGACCAGACAGTGTGCCCGCGATGCGCTTAGAAAAAAACAGACCTGGTCAGTAGAAACAGGAGCGGCGTTCTGCAAAACTGAATTTCGTGGTAAAATAGCTCTGTAATACTTTGTTGTATAAAGTTGGCGCTCAGCTAATGTTCTATAATTCTGGACTATGTGCAGAATTCTATAACATTATTTTGTAGGTTTACTGCCCCTTTATGTTTTCCATTACTGATCTTATCTATCTATGGCCTAGTTTCTAGACATGTGCATTCGTCAATTTCTTTAACTGCAGAATATAAAAGAAGCCGGATTTTTTAGAACCGGATTTCTTCTTGTGAAAACACAACACACTAAGATCTGTGCAAATCAAGAAATCTGTCTCTGTAAAAAGCTTCTTCCGCAATCAGTTAACTGACAATGCAGATGTCTACTAGTTTCAATTGCTGTTGTAAATTGTGGTAAACTGGTGGTAACAACAAGTCTATGGAGGTGGTTTTTTGCTATCACCAGTTTACATTTTACTACAGCAATGGAAACGAGGCTTATGTAACAGAACAGGGGTGGTGACTGGAGAGTGCATGCAATTTTAAACAACTTTCCAATTTACTTCCATAACAAAATATGCAGTCTTTTTATATTTATACTTTTTTTAGTCTCCAGTCCCTACTGAGCATGTGCAGGAATACACAGAATATACGTATATGCCTTTGTGATTGGCTGATGACTGTCACATGATACAGGAGGAGTGGAAAAGCATAATCCCTATAACTTTAAAATTTGCCAGAGAAAAATATACTACTCACTTGGAGTTCAGACTAAGTCAGTGGAGGCTCCTCTATAGGAGCACTTGAGCACGTGAACCCCCCTGACCTGAACTGACCCCTGATGAAAAAAAAAAAAAAAGAATGAGAAAATAAATACATTTTTTTTTTACATTTTTAAACCTTTTTTTGCAGATAAAATAAAAAAATCTTCCATTCTCCACTTCAGTTTTTACTAAAAAACATTAAAATTGCACTTTTTAATTCTTAATAAGGCTGAAAGTGGAGAGGGCTGTATACTTCTATCTAGACTATCGCACATGCTGAGCAGTGCGATAGACAGAATTATAGGCAAAAGCTCTCTCCACTTTCAGCCTGCATTGAGTGCAGTGCCACCTACAGGCCAGCCCATAGCCTTCTTAAGGAGCACAGCTCTTAGTGTGCGAGAGCCAGCTGTCACGTGACACTCGCACCCTAAGAGCTGTGCCTGTGTGTGTGGGAGGAGGAGCATCTCAGGGAAACACAGCGTGGAGATCCAAGATGGTGTAGTTGACAGATTGAGTCAGTAAACTGTGAATGTGACTTATGCGGCAATGCAGCATCAGATTGATCTGGGCTGCGGCCTGGGGGTGACTGCTGCAGCCAGAGTTAAGCCGGTGAGTGATTTTCTTTAGGTCGGCGGGAAGGAAGAGCATGACAAGGTAGGAAGAAGTGTTCATTTAATAATTTTTAAATGTTTGGCCAAGTTTTATTACTGTTAGTATGTCCTAACCACTGCGTGGAGCTGCTTCTTCTTGTTTGTGATCTAGGCTGTGTCTGCCGAGTGCTTGTTTTCCTGCTCCCCTTTATTGCTGGCTAACGTTACATCTTTACACAGGAACAAGTTTAATTAACTAGTAACTAAACCACCATGCTGCAGCTGCACTCAGAAACTTCCTAAACACAGATATGCTTTACATACCGTGCTGACTCTGAGCATGGTATAGAAAGCATATCTGTGTTTAGGAAGTTTCTAAGTGCAGCATGGTGGTTTAGTTACTAGTTAATGTTCCTGTGTAAAGATGTAACGTTAGCCAGCAATAAAAGGGAGCAGGAAAACAAGCACTCGGCAGACACAGCCTAGATCCCTGTAACAACAATACAACGTAGCTGCAGGTAACTGGCCTCCTCCCCCAGTCACCCTTCTGTAGCCTGCCGCACTGTTAGACAGAGGAATCTAAGCTTTATGCTGTGTGAGTTAGCTCTGCTTATCTTGTCAGGCAGCGTTTAGACAGAAGCTAAATCACACAGCATAAAGATTCCTAACTGTGTTTACTATTCAGTGACGGACTCTTCAGAGTAATATATACCAGGGGGAGGAGGTTGCTTGTGTTAGAGCCCTTTCGGTGAGCTCTTAAGGACATGATAATTACATGTGTGTTTGCATGAGAGCATCAACCTGTGGGTTAAGGTTTTATTATTAAAAAATCTCTCCCCTAATGTAGTGACCTGCTCTTCAGTTTTATAATTATAAATAAAGATTAACTTTATATATTGGGGACTGAGGCCATTCATTTATAGTACTTTATTTTATGATGGTTACACTTGTATTGGTTTCTTACCATTTGTCTTAACAGAATTTAGCTTTATACTATGTCATTGTAGCATAGATGTAGCTGCAGGTAAGTTGCCTCCTCCCCCAGCCCATCTCTGTGGACTATCTGTGTGCTTGCTGTGTAGCTCTGGACAGAAACTTCATAGTAATAAATTGCAGGGGGAAGGGGTGGGGGGTTGTTTTAGAGCCCTTACTAACTGCCTTCTCAGGATTGTTTAACTATTCATGAACACAATAGTTTTAGGAGATTTAAAGGGACAGGGAACTCAAACATTTTCTTCCATGATTTGGATAGAACATGGAAGAAAATGTTTAGGTTTCCTGTCCCTTTAAATCTCCTAAAACTATTGTGTTCATGAATAGTTAAAAACAACTTTCCAATTTACTTATATTATCAAACTTGCTTCATTCTCTTGTTATCCTTTGCTGAAAGAACAGCATTGCACTACAGACAGCTGAACAAATCTAGTTAGCAAATCACAAAAGAAAAATGTGTGTAGGTACCAATCACCAGCTATCCCCATTAGTGTAAGATATGTGCATATTATAAATACAGTATTCCATTACAAAAGATCTGCATGAAAACTGAATGTTTAAAAAAACATTGAAACTGCATTTTGTTAGTAAAATATGGTTTACACTCCAATGACATACCCTTTGATAAGACATTGAAAGGGATAGGAAAAAAATTAAACTTGCCTGATTCAGATACAGCATGCAAATTTAAGTCACTTTTAAAATTTATTTTATTTTCACATGTAGTTTGTTCTCTTGGTATCTTTTGTTGCAAAAATAATATGTACATATCCTACACTACTGGGAGCTGGCTGGTAATTGCTGACTAGACACCTTTGTAGCTTTATCTTTTTGATTGATTGACTAGAAGTGTTCAGCTAGTTGTGCTTTGCTGCTCCTTCTGCAAAGGATACCAAGAGAATGAAGCAAATTTAATTATAGAAGTCAATTGAAAAGTTGTTTAAAAATTGTATCATCTATCGGAATAATAAAGTACACGTTCTCTCTCTCTTTCTCTCTTTCTCTCTTTCTCTTTCTCTCTCTCTCTCTCTCTCTCTCTCTCTCTCTCTCTCTCTCTCTCTCTCTCTCCCTCTCTTTTTCTTTCTCTCCCCCTCTCTTTTTCTCTCTCTCCCCCTCTCTCTCCCCCACTCCCTCCCTCTCTTTTTCTCTCTCTGTCTCTCTCTCCCTCTCCTTCTCTCTCTATCTCCCTCTCCGTGTGTGTGTGTGTGTGTGTAGAGAGCCATCTGAGGGGCAGGGCTTTTTCAAGGGGTGTGGTCAGAGGCGGGGCCAAGTGCACCTCCATCTTCATAATTCACCAGCCGCCACTGGACTAAGTGCTGTTGCATTCATTGTCTTCTTATCATGCATTTGTTGATTATGAAAATCTACTGTATTTATTGGTCCTTTAAGAACCTAGGGGTTGATTCCCGTCTTGCTGATTAGGTTTGTCCGTCTTTCTGCTCCCCGTACACCTTTTTGACATTGGAACGGTCACAATGCAAACAATAACACCATTTTCACATTGGTAAAATATTGGATATCTGAAAAGTCACTCATATGATGAATGGAGAGCATTGACTTCAGCAATCTCAATCCACCCGACCACAGGTTATTGACTAAATATCAGCAGCAAAAATGGACACATTAAATTCAATAGCCAAGGGCACTTAATTAAAGGGACAGCTTACTCAAAATTTTTCTCCCCTTTAATTTGTTCTCAATGATCCACTTCACCTGCTGGAGTGTATTAAATTGTTTACAAGTAGCTCATTTACCCTTATATTGGCATTTGAAATAGTTGATTTAGCATGTGGTATCCCCACCTATTCTGAAAGTTTGTGGCCGCAGGTCCAAACTATAGATAAGCTTTGTAAACACAGCCAGCAGAAGAAATTATACTCCCAGTGGGATATAGCAGAGATAAGGTAATAAAATGTTGATTTTCCATTTTTCTCTCTAAGTATTGGTGATTGGTTTACGGACAGATATACGATAAAGAAGCATGTATATTTACACAATGTGATAAAGTAATGATATCTGATTATACCTACAAGCTCAACCCATGTTATTAGGTTGTGGCTTCAAAACACAAAATAAGAGCTTTAATATACACAAATACACCTTAAAAAGCTAATTTTCATACGTTTTTACTCTGCAGTTGGTAAAAAAAAGCAATTGTAAACACATTAAGGCAAAAACTATTTTACAGTATGCTGTCCCTTTAAGTACAATACTGTCCTTTTCTACATTGTTAGTGAGTATTCCAATAATACACTTTGAAATGACCACTGATGCCATTTTAGGGGTATATATGAATGTATTGGCTACATTAATTAAACCTTATTCATCACTTTTTCTTTCTTTCAAATGCTTTATTACATTTTTTTTAAAGTCAATAGAAAATAACAGTTCAGAAATACAAAAATACCAAAAGGTGAACTAAACAAATAAAAAAAGTGATAGTAAAAGTGATAATTCCACCAGAAATGCTAAGGTTAGCTTGCAAGATAGTTTGATTACTAGACTGTCCGAGTTCAAAAGATGTAAGATGCAATGAGGATAGATGAAGAATAAAAGGGATTGAAATAAAAAGTGTCAGCTAACTAATAAACATGTAAAGAAGATGACAAGACAGACTAATGGTCATTACAACATATAGTAGTTCCTTACCAACCGAGGGTTGTAAGTCTGTTCTAAATGAGAATGAAGGTGTAGGTCCATTTTTAGCCTTTCTTTGTACAACCTTTATGCATAATATAGTTATACGTCTAATATAATTATAGAGACTCTAATTAGGTGCCATCTCTTGGCCTGCTGTCCCAGAAAACTCAACATGAGGGAAAAAGTCACCTGCCATTATTATAACAATGGGTTAAACATTCTAAAGATAATATGTGTTCCACTAGGCTGAGCCAGCCAGTAAATGTAGGAGTAATTAGTTATTTCCAAAAAAAAAAACGATGGAGCAACTGTTTTTCTACAGTTAACCAATATTTTAAATAAAGTTACTGTATAATTACATTAAATAGCAGTAGGACCATTAAGCAGCAATCAATATTACAACCCAGTGTCCATTCTCTCATTAATCACCTCCTCACAGTAGCCCTTGATATGTGAGCAGTCCCACCAGCTATCGAGTAATGTTCCCTTGCTCCAGCTTCGGTCTGAGCGTTTTATATCTATCACTATTGGACCACCAGTAGTAGGCAGGATGAAAGTTTACATTTATTAAATTTCTTAGACAAAAATTTGATATCTTGTACAGCTAGATCTGTAGGAAACCACAAGAAAAATAAAATCACAACATCTCAAACTTGCATTTTCGTATAACTTTCAGTAATTTCATTTTTTAAATGGATTTTTTGCTGCAACTGCGTCTTCTTTATAGTAGGGACAGTATACTGTAAAATTGTTTTTCCCTTAATGTGTTTACAATTACTTTTTGTACCAATTGCAGAGTAAAACATTTATGAAAATGAGCTTTTTAAGGTTTATTTGTGTATATTAAAAATCTGGTTTCTTTTTCAAGATGAGTCCACGGATTTCATCCTTACTTGTGGGATTACGCCTCCTGGTCAGCAGGAGGAGGCAAAGAGCACCACAGCAGAGCTGTGTATATAGCTCCTCCCCTCCCTCCCACTCCAGTCATTCTCTTTGCCTGTGTTTCGTCTCTTCACACTTTTTCCAAATTGTACAAATTTGATACCTGTGCCTTGGCTGAGGCTGTTTTTGGGATCTAGTCCAGGCGCAATCTTTCAAGCTAGATTCCATATGGGAATGTTGTTGTTCTTTTGGACAAGAGTGACAAGTTCCACAACACAGCTGTCATGGGATTGGTCTGAATCTCTGTACTCCGTTCAATGTTGTCTTACAGCGCTGAAGGTGTGGACCTGTAGCTCCTGTCTGTAGTGGGTCCCCAAATACCCACTTGTGGAAAGATATATCAAATAATGGTTAGAAAGGAGCGCCAATTAATGGCGAGGTCCGATAAAATTTGAGTGTAAATAATATGATAATGGTGCGTCTGAAAAATGATATAGCACTATGGCTCAGCTACAATTATGATGGTTGTGCTGTATTGATGTATAGATTTAAAATCTAGACTTAAAATATATGAGTGGCACAGTATGGTATATAAAAGTATTTAATACATATTAGACATTTAAAACAGAGGTGTCGTTTAAAAACAAATATACTTTTAGCAGAACGGCAAGAAATGATGTATAAAAGCATATAAAAACATATAAAAACACGCGTGTTTGGCTTGTTCACTGTATGTATAGTGTCTTATATAAGTCGTCTCATATATAATTATATTGGCATAGACAGAAAATAATAGTGATAAACAAATAATGTCCAGTAGTCCCTTCTAAAAGTTAAAGAGTATAAAGAAAAGGTTTTTCCATGTGTATCCAAAAAGTGAACTATCCAATTTAGGTGTTATCCAAAATCGTGATGTAAATGAATTCAAAACGGTATAAATCCAACAAATTCAAAAGAATATATTCAAAAAAACTTTTCAAAAAAACATTTTTGTTGAAAGTAATTAATCCAAAAGTTCAAAAGTTCTATCCAAAATAGTGATAAAAATAGATCCGTGAAGTTCAATCCAGAATAGTGATGAAAATAAGTCCATAAAAAATGAAAAATTTCAAAAGGTAAAAAACCAAAAAATTAAGTAATTAGTATGTGCACAAACTAGTGAGAGTGATCACTAAAAGTGTCTTTAATAGAGGGGTTATACTTCCATGTAAAAAATATTATAAAAGATGCATGAAAATAAACAATAAAAATAATGATGAATAAAAATAAAAATAATCCTGGGGAGTCTTCAAAACCTGTAGATAAAGGATAATAACATAGTATAATACTGTATTAAAATTCAATAATCAAGGAAAAAATATAATAATCAAGGAAAAAATATTTTTACAGTATTATACTATGTTATTATCCTTTATCTACAGGTTTTGAAGACTCCCCAGGATTATTTTTATTTTTATTCATCATTATTTTTATTGTTTATTTTCATGCATCTTTTATAATATTTTTTACATGGAAGTATAACCCCTCTATTAAAGACACTTTTAGTGATCACTCTCACTAGTTTGTGCACATACTAATTACTTAATTTTTTGGTTTTTTACCTTTTGAAATTTTTCATTTTTTATGGACTTATTTCTCCAACATAGGTGTGTCCGGTCCACGGCGTCATCCTTACTTGTGGGATATTCTCCTCCCCAACAGGAAATGGCAAAGAGCCCAGCAAAGCTGGTCACATGATCCCTCCTAGGCTCCGCCTTCCCCAGTCATTCTCTTTGCCGTTGTACAGGCAACATCTCCACGGAGATGGCTTAGAGTTTTTTAGTGTTTAACTGTAGTTTTTATTATTCAATCAAGAGTTTGTTATTTTAAAATAGTGCTGGTATGTACTATTTACTCTGAAACAGAAAAAGAGATGAAGATTTCTGTTTGTAAGAGGAAAATGATTTTAGCAACCGTTACTAAAATCGATGGCTGTTTCCACACAGGACTGTTGAGAGGAATTAACTTCAGTTGGGGGAAACAGGGAGCAGACTTTTGCTGCTTGAGGTATGACACATTTCTAACAAGACGATGTATTGCTGGAAGCTGTCATTTTCCCTATGGGATCCGGTAAGCCATTTTTATTACATGAAGAGAAAAAAGGGCTTCACAAGGGCTTTTAAGACTGTAGACATTTTCTGGGCTAAAACGATTTATATATAAGCATATTTTATACTCCATAGCCTTGAGGAATTATTTTAATCTTGGGAACTATGTAAAATAACCGGCAGGCACTGTATTGGACACCTTATTCTCTAGGGGCTTTCCCTAATCATAGGCAGAGTCTCATTTTCGCGCCTCTATTGCGCACTTGTTTTTGGGAAGCATGACATGCAGATGCATGTGTGAGGAGCTCTGATACATAGAAAAGACTTTCTGAAGGCGTCATTTGGTATCGTATTCCCCTTTGGGCTTGGTTGGGTCTCAGCAAAGCAGATACCAGGGACTGTAAAGGGGTTAAATATAAAAACGGCTCCGGTTCCGTTATTTTAAGGGTTAAAGCTTCCAAATTTGGTGTGCAATACTTTTAAGGTTTTAAGACACTGTGGTGAAATTTTGGTGAATTTTGAACAATTCCTTCATACTTTTTCACATATGCAGTAATAAAGTGTGTTCAGTTTAAAATTTAAAGTGACAGTAACGGATTTATTTTAAAACGTTTTTTGTACTTTGTTATCAAGTTTATGCCTGTTTAACATGTCTGAACTACCAGATAGACTGTGTTCTGTATGTGGGGAAGCCAAGGTTCCTTCTCATTTAAATATATGTGATTTATGTGACACAAAATTTAGAGAAAATGATGCCCAAGATGATTCCTCAAGTGAGGGGAGTAAGCATGGTACTGCATCATCCCCTCCTTCGTCTACACCAGTCTTGCCCACACAGGAGGCCCCTAGTACATCTAGTGCGCCAATACTCCTTACTATGCAACAATTAACGGCTGTAATGGATAATTCTATCAAAAACATTTTAGCCAAAATGCCCACTTATCAGCGAAAGCGCGACTGCTCTGTTTTAGAAAATACTGAAGAGCATGAGGACGCTGATGATATTGGTTCTGAAGTGCCCCTACACCAGTCTGAGGGGGCCAGGGAGGTTTTGTCTGAGGGAGAAATTTCAGATTCAGGGAAAATTTCTCAACAAGCTGAACCTGATGTGATTACATTTAAATTTAAATTGGAACATCTCTGCGCTCTGCTTAAGGAGGTGTTATCTACTCTGGATGATTGTGAGAATTTGGTCATTCCAGAGAAATTATGTAAAATGGACAAGTTCCTAGAGGTCCCGGGGCCCCCCGAAGCTTTTCCTATACCCAAGCGGGTGGCGGACATTGTAAATAAAGAATGGGAAAGGCCCGGTATACCTTTCGTCCCTCCCCCCATATTTAAGAAATTGTTTCCTATGGTCGACCCCAGAAAGGACTTATGGCAGACAGTCCCCAAGGTCGAGGGGGCGGTTTCTACTCTAAACAAACGCACCACTATACCCATAGAAGATAGTTGTTTTTTCAAAGATCCTATGGATAAAAAATTAGAGGGTTTGCTTAAAAAGATGTTTGTTCAGCAAGGTTACCTTCTACAACCAATTTCATGCATTGTTCCTGTCACTACAGCAGCGTGTTTCTGGTTCGATGAACTAGAAAAGGCGCTCAATAATAATTCTTCTTCTTATGAGGAGATTATGGACAGAATTCATGCTCTCAAATTGGCTAATTCTTTCACCCTAGACGCCACTTTGCAATTGGCTAGGTTAGCGGCGAAAAATTCTGGTTTTGCTATTGTGGCGCGCAGAGCGCTTTGGCTAAAATCTTGGTCAGCGGATGCGTCTTCCAAGAACAAATTGCTTAACATTCCTTTCAAGGGGAAAACGCTGTTTGGCCCTGACTTGAAAGAGATTATCTCTGATATCACTGGGGGCAAGGGCCACGCCCTTCCTCAGGATAGGTCTTTCAAAGCCAAAAATAAACCTAATTTTCGTCCCTTTCGCAGAAACGGACCAGCCCCAAGTGCTACGTCCTCTAAGCAAGAGGGTAATACTTCTCAAGCCAAGCCAGCCTGGTGGCCAATGCAAGGCTGGAACAAAGGAAAGCAGGCCAAGAAACCTGCCACTGCTACCAAGACAGCATGAGATGTTGGCCCCCGATCCGGGACCGGATCTGGTGGGGGGCAGACTCTCTCTCTTCGCTCAGGCTTGGGCAAGAGATGTTCTGGATCCTTGGGCACTAGAAATAGTCTCCCAAGGTTATCTTCTGGAATTCAAGGGGCTTCCCCCAAGGGGGAGGTTCCACAGGTCTCAATTGTCTTCAGACCTCATAAAAAAACAGGCATTCTTACATTGTGTAGAAGACCTGTTAAAAATGGGAGTGATTCATCCTGTTCCATTAGGAGAACAAGGGATGGGGTTCTACTCCAATCTGTTCGTAGTTCCCAAAAAAGAGGGAACATTCAGACCAATCTTAGATCTCAAGATCCTAAACAAGTTTCTCAAGGTTCCGTCGTTCAAAATGGAAACCATTCGAACAATTCTTCCTTCCATCCAGGAAGGTCAATTCATGACCACGGTGGATTTAAAGGATGCGTATCTACATATTCCTATCCACAAGGAACATCATCGGTTCCTAAGGTTCGCATTCCTGGACAAGCATTACCAGTTTGTGGCACTTCCGTTCGGATTAGCCACTGCTCCAAGAATTTTCACAAAGGTACTAGGGTCCCTTCTAGCGGTGCTAAGACCAAGGGGCATTGCAGTAGTACCTTACTTGGACGACATTCTGATTCAAGCGTCGTCCCTTCCACAAGCAAAGGCTCACACGGACATTGTCCTGGCCTTTCTCAGATCTCACGGGTGGAAAGTGAACGTAGAAAAAAGTTCGCTATCTCCGTCAACAAGGGTTCCCTTCTTGGGAACAATAATAGACTCCTTAGAAATGAGGATTTTTCTGACAGAGGCCAGAAAATCAAAACTTCTAAACTCTTGTCAAATACTTCATTCTGTTCCTCTTCCTTCCATAGCGCAGTGCATGGAAGTAATAGGTTTGATGGTAGCGGCAATGGACATAGTTCCTTTTGCGCGAATTCATCTAAGACCATTACAACTGTGCATGCTCAGTCAGTGGAATGGGGACTATACAGACTTGTCTCCGACGATACAAGTAGATCAGAGGACCAGAGATTCACTCCGTTGGTGGCTGTCCCTGGACAACCTGTCACAGGGGATGAGCTTCCGCAGACCAGAGTGGGCCATTGTCACGACCGACGCCAGTCTGGTGGGCTGGGGCGCGGTCTGGGGACCCCTGAAAGCTCAGGGTCTTTGGTCTCGGGAAGAATCTCTTCTCCCGATAAATATTCTGGAACTGAGAGCGATATTCAATGCTCTCAAGGCTTGGCCTCAGCTAGCAAGGGCCAAGTTCATACGGTTTCAATCAGACAACATGACGACTGTTGCGTACATCAACCATCAGGGGGGAACAAGGAGTTCCCTGGCGATGGAAGAAGTGACCAAAATCATTCAATGGGCGGAGACTCACTCCTGCCACTTGTCTGCAATCCACATCCCAGGAGTGGAAAATTGGGAAGCGGATTTTCTGAGTCGTCAGACATTTCATCCGGGGGAGTGGGAACTCCATCCGGAAATCTTTGCCCAAATTACTCAATTGTGGGGCATTCCAGACATGGATCTGATGGCCTCTCGTCAGAACTTCAAGGTTCCTTGCTACGGGTCCAGATCCAGGGATCCCAAGGCGACTCTAGTAGATGCACTAGTAGCACCTTGGACCTTCAAACTAGCTTATGTATTCCCGCCGTTTCCTCTCATCCCCAGGCTGGTAGCCAGGATCAATCAGGAGAGGGCATTGGTGATCTTGATAGCTCCTGCGTGGCCACGCAGGACTTGGTATGCAGATCTGGTGAATATGTCATCGGCTCCACCATGGAAGCTACCTTTGAGACGAGACCTTCTTGTTCAAGGTCCGTTCGCACATCCGAATCTGGTCTCACTCCAACTGACTGCTTGGAGATTGAACGCTTGATCTTATCAAAGCGAGGGTTCTCAGATTCTGTCATTGATACTCTTGTTCAGGCCAGAAAGCCTGTAACTAGAAAAATCTACCACAAAATATGGAAAAAATATATCTGTTGGTGTGAATCTAAAGGATTCCCTTGGGACAAGGTAAAAATTCCTAAGATTCTATCCTTTCTTCAAGAAGGTTTGGAGAAAGGATTATCTGCAAGTTCTTTGAAGGGACAGATTTCTGCCTTGTCTGTGTTACTTCACAAAAAGCTGGCAGCTGTGCCAGATGTTCAAGCCTTTGTTCAGGCTCTGGTTAGAATCAAGCCTGTTTACAAACATTTGACTCCTCCTTGGAGTCTCAATTTAGTTCTTTCAGTTCTTCAGGGGGTTCCGTTTGAACCCTTACATTCCGTTGATATTAAGTTATTATCTTGGAAAGTTTTGTTTTTGGTTGCAATTTCTTCTGCTAGAAGAGTTTCAGAATTATCTGCTCTGCAGTGTTCTCCTCCTTATCTGGTGTTCCATGCAGATAAGGTGGTTTTACGTACTAAACCTGGTTTTCTTCCGAAAGTTGTTTCTAACAAAAACATTAACCAGGAGATAGTCGTGCCTTCTTTGTGTCCGAATCCAGTTTCAAAGAAGGAACGTTTGTTGCACAATTTGGATGTAGTTCGTGCTCTAAAATTCTATTTAGATGCTACAAAGGATTTTAGACAAACATCTTCTTTGTTTGTTGTTTATTCTGGTAAAAGGAGAGGTCAAAAAGCAACTTCTACCTCTCTCTCTTTTTGGATTAAAAGCATCATCAGATTGGCTTACGAGACTGCCGGACGGCAGCCTCCTGAAAGAATCACAGCTCATTCTACTAGGGCTGTGGCTTCCACATGGGCCTTCAAGAACGAGGCTTCTGTTGATCAGATATGTAAGGCAGCGACTTGGTCTTCACTGCACACTTTTACTAAATTTTACAAATTTGATACTTTTGCTTCTTCTGAGGCTATTTTTGGGAGAAAGGTTTTGCAAGCCGTGGTGCCTTCCATCTAGGTGACCTGATTTGCTCCCTCCCTTCATCCGTGTCCTAAAGCTTTGGTATTGGTTCCCACAAGTAAGGATGACGCCGTGGACCGGACACACCTATGTTGGAGAAAACAGAATTTATGTTTACCTGATAAATTACTTTCTCCAACGGTGTGTCCGGTCCACGGCCCGCCCTGGTTTTTTAATCAGGTCTGATAATTTATTTTCTTTAACTACAGTCACCACGGTATCATATGATTTCTCCTATGCAAATATTCCTCCTTTACGTCGGTCGAATGACTGGGGAAGGCGGAGCCTAGGAGGGATCATGTGACCAGCTTTGCTGGGCTCTTTGCCATTTCCTGTTGGGGAGGAGAATATCCCACAAGTAAGGATGACGCCGTGGACCGGACACACCGTTGGAGAAAGTAATTTATCAGGTAAACATAAATTCTGTTTTTCATCACTATTCTGGATTGAACTTCACAGATCTATTTTTATCACTATTTTGGATAGAACTTTTGAACTTTTGGATTAATTACTTTCAACAAAAATGTTTTTTTGAAAAGTTTTTTTGAATATATTCTTTTGAATTTGTTGGATTTATACCGTTTTGAATTCATTTACATCACGATTTTGGATAACACCTAAATTGGATAGTTCACTTTTTGGATACACATGGAAAAACCTTTTCTTTATACTCTTTAACTTTTAGAAGGGACTACTGGACATTATTTGTTTATCACTATTATTTTCTGTCTATGCCAATATAATTATATATGAGACGACTTATATAAGACACTATACATACAGTGAACAAGCCAAACACGCGTGTTTTTATATGTTTTTATATGCTTTTATACATCATTTCTTGCCGTTCTGCTAAAAGTATATTTGTTTTTAAACGACACCTCTGTTTTAAATGTCTAATATGTATTAAATACTTTTATATACCATACTGTGCCACTCATATATTTTAAGTCTAGATTTTAAATCTATACATCAATACAGCACAACCATCATAATTGTAGCTGAGCCATAGTGCTATATCATTTTTCAGACGCACCATTATCATATTATTTACACTCAAATTTTATCGGACCTCGCCATTAATTGGCGCTCCTTTCTAACCATTATTTGAATCTCTGTACTCCCCCTAGCTTAGAAGTTGTGTAATGCATCAATGCTATGGCATAACGGGAAGTCTGCCTTAAGAAGCAGGCTAGAGGTAAAAAAGTGAGTCTTTGTGAACTTCATTTGCAAATGTAAATTTGTAAGGAGTTCCTTGGTCAGTCTATCTGGCGTAGCTTAGTGACTAGCTCAGCTGTTTGGAAAACGGCAGATTGAGAGTTCAACTTCACTCCCAGGTGCTGGTACTTTGTATTGTTCCTGTACTTTTGAGTTTTTTTCCTGAAGGAAATTAAAGTCCTTTTTGACTCTAGTTTTTTTCTTCAGTCCTCTTCTCGGCCATTAGTGGCTCTTTGCAGTATCGGGCTGATGGTGGCGGCATTGGACATCTTCCTGTTTAGCTTGTTTCCTTCTCATTGTCATGTTCAGACCTTGTAACTGAGTTTATTCAGGTTTGTCTCCTCGGAGAGTAGGAGACAAAGGTTTGTCTCTGGATCATTCTTTCCACGGTACCTGCTTTCGCAGCTTCTTGGCTGTCTGTGTTAATGGACACCAACCTTATGGACTGAGGATCAGTCGATGGTTCCCCAACGGTTCAGGGAATTTGGACTCGGAGTCCGGTATTACTTTAATCATTCTGGATCTGAGAGTGATTTTCAATACTGTTCTGGCCTGACCCCAGTTAGTCTCGGTCCAGTCTATCTAGTTCAAGGGGGACTCATGATTCTCGTAGATCTTCGCCCCAGGGGTGGACTCTGGGAGGCGGACTTCATGATCAGGCAGATCTTGCGACCTGAATTTCATGGGCAGTTGGCCAAAATAAAGTTTTTCGAGCAGTGGTGCCTTCCGTTTGGGTTCCCTATCTTGTCCCTCCCGTTTTATCCGCGTACTATAGCTTTGATATTGTATCCCACAAGTAAGGATGAAATCCGTGGACTCATTGTATCTTGAAAAAGAAAAGGAAATTTATGCTTACCTGATAAATTTATTTCTTTTTTCGATACGATGAGACCACAGCCCACCCTGTTTTTATGAGACAGGTCTTTATTTTGGTTAAACTTCAGTCACCTCTGCACCTTGGCTTTTCCTTTCTCTTCCTAACTTTGGTCGAATGACTGGAGTGGGAGGGGAGGGAGGAGCTATATATAAAGCTCTGCTGTGGTGCTCTTTGCCTCCTCCTGCTGACCAGGAGGCGTAATCTCACAAGTAAGGATGAAATCCGTTGACTCATCGTATCGAAAAAGAAATACATTTATCAGGTAAGCATAAATTTCCTTTTTGTGTTTTGAAGCCACAACCTAATAAAATGGGTTGAGCGTGTAGGTATAATCAGATCTCATTACTTTATCAGATTGTGTACATATACCTGCTTCTTTATTTTATATCTGTCTGTAAACCAATCACCAATACTTTTTAGAGAACAATGGAAAATTAACATTGTATTAACTTGTCTCTTCTATACCCCACTGGGAGTGTAATTTCTTCTGCTGGCTGTGTTTACAAAGCTTATCTATAGCAATTTAATACACGCCAGCAGGTAAAGTGGAGCATTAGCAACAAATTAAAGGGGAGATTTTTTTTAATAAACAGTTAACTATTCTGTCTTGTTTGTTGGCAACTAAGATAGTTTGCACAGGTTTTTATGGCAAACAGAAACTCAAAAAATTGTGTTTTAACTGAGATTTACAATATCTAGAACCTCTTGTCTCAATATTCTTACAGTAATAGATAATTGGCAAAGACAAACTATTTGCTGTACAACCTTGTAACTTAGAGGTTTCAAGATTTACAGTATGAGAACTGTTAATATCCAGTTATCGAAGATGAGACAAGTTGCGGACATTTTCTTCTTATGAAAAACTAATAAAACAAATAATAATTTTAAAAAATTAATTTTTTTTTTTTTAAATAATTGTGCAAACATGCCAATAGACCCGTGAAACCCATATACAAATGACACTCAGTGTTTAACATTTATCAGAAACACCACTCTATTTACATAAATAGAACAAACAAGGGTGGATATCTCGGCCCCTGTCTGCTCGGCATTGTGGCTAGCGGGCATCAATACACATTTATTATTGCACAAGTCACTGCTTGTGCAACGCCGTCAATCAATTAAACTTGTATATCTACACAGTAACAGCTCTTTAGGGTAAGTGGTGCTGTTGCAAACCTGAGTCTGCACAAACTCCCCGTGCTTAATATCCTATGAAGAACATCCACAGAACCTTAAAAAAGACTTCCTTTTAGTTTATCAATAGCACATTAAAACATTGCAATGTTTCGGGCATATACGCCCTTAATCATGCTTCGTTCATATGTTTTAATGTTCCTATGGTAAGATTAATGGAATTATTTTTTAAGGTGCTATAAACGTGTTCATTGGATATTCAATGCTGTCAATCACCCATTCAAAGAAGTACGGGGGAATTGAGAAACTCCACTTAAAGGGACGTTCCAGTGAAAACGTAAATGCACATAAATTTATTACATATTTGAATAGAAACATATTTGCAATATACATGTATTGGCAAAAATGCTTCTAGTAAGAGTTATCACTGTTAAAGAGTTAACATTTTTCTTTGCACGTGCATGTGAAGCATAGTTAGATATTGTCACTGCACCCACATATTAAATGTTGCAGCTCCTCAGATAATCAGTGGGGCTTGTATCATGTCAGCAATTAACAAATTGAGTAATTACCAGATTGTAAAAGCACCTTAGGCTCTCTGAGCAAGTGTTGTGTTTAAAATGCTGGTGCACGGTGCATACTTAAATACACTTTTGAAACAGCTATAGCTTTTCTAAGAAGCATTTTTGCTAATGCATATATATTACAAAATTGCTTCTGTTCAATACCAAAATGCACCTATGTGGTTTCCAATTTTGGCTGGAATATTCCTATAAAGGTTGGCGTAGTAGGTTAAGAAGCCGCAGTCTGATGATCACTGCTTCTTAACTATAAACGAGCCTGCAGCCCAAGGTGAATCAAAGCTGCATTCACAGCTTTTTTTAAAGGAGCCCATAGATTCCATTAACCCATTTTGGTTTTCGGTGATTGTCAGCCATTATTGGCTATTAACTGTGCTGCTGAGATTGAATATTGTGGGTGCTATCAACTTCAACTGTTGTGTGACTTGGACAGATTGATTGTCTTGATAATATATATATATATATATATATATATATATATATATATATAAATATATATATATATATATATATTTCTTTCATGTAATTGGCAAGAGTCCATGAGCTACTGACATATGGGATATACAATCCTACCAGGAGGGGCAAAGTTTCCCAAACCTCAAAATGCCTATAAATACACCCCTCACCACACCCACAATTCAGTTTTACAAACTTTGCCTCCTATGGAGGTGGTGAAGTAAGTTTGTGCTAAGATTTCTACGTTGATATGCGCTTCTCAGCATTGTTGAAGCCCGATTCCTCTCAGAGTACAGCGAATGTCAGAGGGACGTGAAGGGAGTATCACCTATTGGATACGATGATTTCCCTAACGGGGGTCTTTTTCATGGGTTCTCTGTTATCGGTCGTAGAGATTCATCTCCTACCTCCCTTTTCAGATCGACGATATACTCTCAAATTTACCATTACCTCTACTAAAGAACTGTTTTAGTACTGGTTTGGCTATCTGCTATATGTGGATGGGTGTCTTTTGGTAAGTATGTTTTTATTACTTAAGACACTCTCAGCTATGGTTTGGCACTTTATGCAAATTATATAAAGTTCTAAATATATGTATTGTACTTATATTTGCCATGAGTCAGGTTAATGTATTTCCTCAGACTGTCAGTTTCATATTTGGGAATATAAACACTTTAAGAAAATTGTTTCTTACCTGGGGTTTAGTCTTTTTCAATTTTGACTACTTTTGCATTTGCGGGTATTAGGCCCGCGGGTGCGTCAAATGTTAGACTTTATTGCGTCATTTTTGGCGCAAACCTTTTTTTTTACGTTTTTGACGTAACTTCGTCATTTCCGGCGTCATACGTGACGTCGAGACCTTTCACACAGCGGCGTCATTAGTGACGCAAGTGTGTCATTTCCGGTCATTTTTGGCGCCCAAAAAGTTTACATTACGTTGTGCGTCATACTTGGCGCAAATTTTTTTTCATTATTTCAATACCCCATTCATGTTTGCCTCCTGCTTTCTTCTCTATCAAGAGGCCTATGCTTTTACATTTTTTCCCATTCCTGAAACTGTCATTTAAGGAAATAGATAATTTTGCTTTATCTGTTGTTTTTTCTTTTACATTGAGCAAGATGTCCCAATCCGATCCTGTCTCTGAAGTTTCTGCTGGAACATTGCTGCCTGACATCGGTTCTACTAAAGCTAAGTGCATTTGTTGCAAAATTGTAGAAATTATTCCACCGAATGTCATTTGTAATAGTTGTCATGATAAACTTTTACATGCAGATAGTGTTTCTATCAGTAATAGTACATTGCCAGTTGCAGTTCCTTCAACTTCTAATGTGCATGATATACCTGTACATTTTAAAGAATTTGTTTCTGAATCTATTATGAAGGCTTTGTCTGCATTTCCACCTTCTAATAAACGTAAAAGGTCTTTTAAAACTTCTCATTTAGCTGATGAAATTTCAAATGACCAACAACATAATAATTCATCCTCTTCTGCTGAGGATCTATGTGAAACAGAAGATCCTTCCTCAGATATTGACACTGACAAATCTACTTATTTATTTAAAATAGAGTATATGCGTTCTTTATTAAAAGAAGTGTTAATTACTTTGGATATTGAGGTAACCAGTCCTATTGACGTTCAGTCTAATAAACATTTAAATGCTGTTTTTAAACCTCCTGTGGTTTCCCCAGGTGTTTTTCCCGTTCCTGAGGCTATTTCTGATATGATTTCTAGGGAATGGAATAAGCCAGGTACTTCCTTTGTTCCTTCTTCAAGGTTTAAGAGATTGTATCCTTTACCAGCAAAATCTATAGAGTTTTGGGAAAAAATCCCCAAAGTTGATGGAGCTATTTCTACTCTTGCTAAACGTACCACTATTCCTATGGAAGATAGCACTTCCTTTATGGATCCTTTAGATAGGAAGCTTGAATCTTATCTAAGGAAGGCCTATTTATATTCAGGTCATCTTCTCAGACCTGCTATTTCTTTGGGTGATGTTGGGACTGCATCAACTTTCTGGTTGGAAAATTTAGCGCAACATGAATTGGATTCTGACATATCTAGCATTGTTCGCTTACTGCAACATGCTAATCATTTTATTTGTGATGCCATTTTTTATATTATCAAAATTGATGTTAGATCCATGTCTTTAGCTGTATTAGCTAGAAGAGCTTTGTGGCTTAAATCTTGGAATGCTGATATGACATCTAAATCTAGATTACTATCTCTTTCTTTCCAAGGTAATAATTTATGTGGTTCTCAGTTGGATTCTATTATTTACACTATCACTGGAGGAAAAGGAGTTTTTTTGCCTCAGGATAAAAACCCTAAGGGTAAATCTAAGGCTTCTAACCGTTTTTGTTCCTTTCGTCAGAATAAGGAATAAAAACTCAATCCTCCTCCCAAGGAATCTGCTTCCAGTTGGAAGCCTTCCTCAAATTGGAATAAATCCAAGCCATTTACGAAACCAAAGTCTGCCCCTAAATCCGCATGAAGGTGCGGCCCTCATTCCAGCTCAGCTGGTAGGGGGCAGATTAAGGTTTTTCAAGGATTTTTGGGTAACATCTGTTCAAAATCATTGGATTCAGAGCATTGTCTCTCAAGGGTATCGAATAGGATTCAAAGTAAGACCTCCTGTGAGAAGATTTTTTCTCTCACACATTCCTGTAAATCCAGTAAAAGCTCAGGCTTTCTGAAGTGTGTTTCAGACCTGGAGTCTTCAGGGGTAATCATGCCAGTTCCTCTTCAGGAACAAGGTTTGGGGTTTTATTCAAACCTATTCATTGTACCAAAGAAAGAAAATTTGTTCAGACCAGTTCTGGTTCTGAAAATGTTGAATCGTTATGTAAGAGTACCAACTTTCAAGATGGTGACTATAAGGACTATTCTGCCTTTTGTTCAGCAAGGACATTATATGTCCACAATAGACTTGCAGGATGCATACCTTCATATTCCGATTCATCCAGAACACTTTCAGTTTCTGAGATTCTCTTTTCTTGACAAGCATTACCAATTTGTTTATCTTCCATTTGGCCTAGCAACAGCTCCAAGAATCTTTTCGAAGGTTCTGGGTGCCCTACTATCTGTAATCAGAGAACAGGGTATTGCGGGGTTTCCTTATTTGAACGATATCTTGGTACTAGCTCAGTCTTTACATACTGCAGAATCTCACACAAATCAACTAGTGTTGTTTCTTCGGAAACATGGTTGGAGGATCAATTTACCAAAAAGTTTCTTGATTCCTCAGACAAGTGTCAGCTTTTTAGGTTTCCAGATAGATTCAGTGTCCATGACTCTGTCTCTAACAGACAAGAGACGTTTAAAATTGGTTGCAGCCTGCCGGCACCTTCAGTCTCAGTCATTCCCTTCAGTGGCTATGTGCATGGAAGTAATTAGGTCTCATGACTGCAGCATCGGACGCAATCCCCTTTGCTCGTTTTCACATGAGACCTCTACAGCTTTGTATGCTGAATCAATGGTGCAGGGATTATACAAAGATATCACAATTAATATCCTTGAATCCCAATGTACGACACTCTCTGACATGGTGGATAGATCACCATCGTTTGGTTCAAGGGGCTTCTTTTGTTCGCCCAACCTGGACTGTGATCACAACAGATGCGAGTCTTTCAGGTTGGGGAGCTGTTTCGGGGTCTCTGACAGCACAAGGGGTTTGGAAATCTCAATAGGCGAGATTACCAATAAATATTTTAGAACTCTGTGCAATTCTCAGAGCTCTTCAGTTTTGGCCTCTACTAAAGAGAGAACCGTTCTTTTGTTTTCAGACAGACAATATCACAACTGTGGCTTATGTCAATCATCAGGGTGGGACTCACAGTCCCCAAGCTATGAAAGAAGTATCTTGGATACTTGCTTGGGCGGAATCCAGCTCCTGTCTAATCTCTGCGGTGGATATCCCAGGTGTGGACAATTGGGAAGCGGATTATCTCAGCCGCCAGACTTTACATCCAGGGGAGTGGTCTCTCCATCCAGATGTGTTTTCTCAGATTGTTCAGATGTGGGGGCTTCCAGAGATAGATCTCATGGCCTCTCATCTAAACAAGAAACTTCCCAGATACCTGTCCAGGTCCAGGGATGTTCAGGCGGAAGCAGTGGATGCGCTGACACTTCCTTGATGTTATCAACCTGCTTACATCTTCCCGCCTCTAGTTCTTCTTCCAAGAGTGATTTCCAAAATCATCATGGAACAGTCTTTTGTGTTGCTGGTGGCTCCAGCATGGCCACACAGGTTTTGGTATGCGGATCTGGTTCGGATGTCCAGTTGCCTGCCTTGGCCACTTCCGTTACGGCCGGACCTACTATCTCAAGGTCCGTTTTTCCATCAGGATCTCAAATCATTAAATTTGAAGGTATGGAAATTGAACGCTTAGTTCGAAGTCATAGAGGTTTCTCTGATTCAGTGATTAATACTATGTTACAAGCTCGTAAATCTGTCTCTAGGAAGATTTATTATAGAGTTTGGAAGGCTTACATTTCATGGTGTTCTTCTCATAATTTCTCCTGGCATTCTTTTAGAATTCCTAGAATTTTGCAGTTTCTTCAGGATGGTCTGGATAAGGGTTTGTCTGCAAGTTCCTTGAAAGGACAAATCTCCGCTCTTTCTGTTTTATTTCACAGAAAAATTGCTATACTTCCTGATATACACTGTTTCGTATTAAGCCTGTCATTAAGTCAATTTCTCCTCATTGGAGTCTTAATTTGGTTCTGAGGGCTTTACAGGCTCCTCCATTTGAACCTATGCATTCTTTGGACATTAAACTACTTTCCTGGAAAGTGTTGTTCCTTTTGGCTATATCTTCTGCTAGAAGAGTTTCTGAGCTATCTGCTCTTTCTTGTGAGTCTCCTTTTCTGATTTTTCATCAGGATAAGGCAGTTTTGCGGACTTCTTTTCAATTTTTACCTAAGGTTGTGAATTCTAACAACATTAGTAGAGAAATTGTTGTCCCTTCTTTATGTCCTAATCCTAAGAATTCTTTGGAGAGATCCTTACATTCTTTGTATGTGGTAAGAGCTTTGAAATATTATGTGGAATCTACTAAAGATTTCAGGAAGACTTCTAGTCTATTTGTTTTATTTTCTGGTCCTAGGAAAGGTTAGAAAGCTTCTGCTGTTTCCTTGGCTTCTTGGTTGAAACTTTTGATTCATCAAGCTTATTTGGAGTTGGGTCAAACCCCGCCTCAGAGAATTACAGCTCATTCTACTAGATCAGTCTCTACTTCATGGGCTTTTAAGAATGAAGCTTAAGTCGATCAGATTTGCAAAGCAGCCACTTGGTCCTCTTTGCATACATTTACTAAATTCTACCATTTTTATGTATTTGCTTCTTCGGAAGCAGTTTTTGGTAGAAAAGTTCTTCAGGCAGCTGTTTCAGTTTGATTCTTCTGCTTTTTGATTTAAGTTTTTTTCTTTCAAAAGTGAAAATAAACTTATTTTTGGGTTGTGGATTATTTTCTCAGCGGAATATGGCTGTTTTTGTTTTAGTCCCTCCCTCTCTAGTGACTCTTGAGTGGAAGACTCCACATCTTGGGTATTGATATCCCATATGTCACTAGCTCATGGACTCTTGCCAATTACATGAAAGAAAACATAATTTATGTAAGAACTTACCTGATAAATTCATTTCTTTCATATTGGCAAGAGTCCATGAGGCCCACCCTTTTTTTTTTTTTTTTTTGGTGGTTATGAATTTCTGTATAAAGCACAATTATTTCCAAATTTCCTTTGTTGATGCTTTCTACTCCTTTCTTTATCACCCCACTGCTTGGCTATTCGTTAAACTGAATTGTGGGTGTGGTGAGGGGTGTATTTATAGGCATTTTGAGGTTTGGGAAACTTTGCCCCTCCTGGTAGGATTGTATATCCCATATGTCACTAGCTCATGGACTCTTGCCAATATGAAAGAAATGAATTTATCAGGTAAGTTCTTACATAAATTATGTTATATATATATATATATATATATATATATATATATATATAAAACAATAACAAAAGTATTGCATCAAACAATGATACTTTTTATTGGACTAAATATACTTTTATAAATAAATTATATTTATAGTCCAATAAAAAAGTAAAATTTTTAGAATTAACTTACATGAAAGGGGGGGGGGGCTGGCAAATACATTATGAAAGTATATTACAAGTTTGCACAGAGCCAGCCTTAGCAAGGGTGGGGCCCTAGGCAGTATGACAGTACAGGGCCCCTAGCTGAAACAACAATTACTTAAAAGTAAAGGGACAATGCACTATGCCACATAGAAACACACACACACGTACAGACACACATAGATACACACACACACACTGATACATACACAGATACACATACATACACACATACACACACACTGATACATACATATATACACAGACACACACAGATACACATATATTTATTATAAATAATATAATATACACACACACACACTACTTCATCTTCTTCTATAGGTATCATCTTTGAAGGGAAGAATCACAATCTCCAAGCTCTGGACTACCAGGCTCTCAACAAAATTATCCTTGGTTTTGATTTGTAAATGACTGAAAGTTGCTACAACCATGTTTTAAACATTTTGATTTAGGATTAGTTACAGTAGAGAAGCAGATAAATTGTCCTTCAAGGAAAATGCTCCAGACTCAATCAGCTCACAAGAACCTCCTTCTCAGACATGTACTGCTGCTTATACAGCCTCAAATGGGACTATGGTCCTCCCACATCTGCTCTGTTTTCTCTGTAAAAATCTACTTCAGGCTGTGGCCCTGTACTTCAAGCGAGAATAGGGAGGGTGTGGGAGGACCAGAGCTGTGATGCGACTGGAACATAATCATAAAAAATAAATATATTTGCTGCACACAAGAGTAAGGCCTGATACAGAGGGCTCTTTCATATGAACCGTTACCTGGGACTGGTGTTGGGCCCTCCTAAGAGCAGGACCCTAGGCGGCTGTTAGGTCGCCTCGCTCTAAGGCTGGCCCTCCCAATCCAAATGGAACCAATTTTAGATGAATATAAGGTAAAATAGGAACACATTCTGCATATGCTTGGTTTCATACTGCTTCTGTACATAAATAAATCATCTTATTTATCTGTGTCTAATGTGATAACCTTTGTAAATAAGAGATTTTTCACATATCTACTTACCTGGTCATTGTTTACCAGCTTTTTACATATAATTTTGTATTGAAGGAAAATTGCATCAACTATAGATGATAATTCTGTACATGCAAGACAATAATGAATACTACAGATGAATTGTGGTTTGGACCTCTGCCTGTTTTCAGCAGAGAAATGCAGTAATCTCCCCAAAAATGTACAATCCATGATATCTTGTTGCTGGAGGGATCTATTTCAATAGAAGCAAAAAATCTACAAATTACAAATTTAACCTTAGCTTATTCTTAGCACTGCAGATTTGTTAATTATAAGATTTTAAAATTTTAAAGGAACCCTAAAGTCAAAATTTAAACTTTCAGAGCACACAAAACATCTTTCCAGTTCACTTCCATTGTCTTGAAGTGCACAGTCTTTTTTCTATGCACACTTTGAGTCACCAGCTCTTACTGATCATGTGCAGAAATTCACAGAATATACATATATGCATTTTGTGACTGGTTGAATTTTGCATTTTCTTTTTTATGCATTTGTTGACTATGCAGTTCCACTGTATTTAGTTGCTCTTTACATTAAGGGTCTGTTTGAATTTTAGCTATACCAAGAAATATTGAATGCATAGTAGAACTTTACTTAAAAAAACACTAAAAAAGTAAACCATGGTAAAGCGAGTGAGTAGAGTGATTGCATTTCAAAGTACTTCAAAACAACGCAAAAATAACATTCCAAATGAGATCAATACAATTTTAAACAACTTTATAGTTTACTACTTTTAATATTTTGCTTTGTCCCCTTGTACTGGGCCCAGGAGCAACAATGCACTTTTGTGAGTGTTGATTGGTGGCTGCACATAAATGTCTCTCATTATTGGCTCACACAATATATTCAGATAGCTCCCTGTAGTACGTTGCTGCTCTTCGAAATTTGTTTAATATTGCATGCCCTATCTGAATTATGAAAGTTTGATTTTGACTTTACTGTCCCTTTTAAGTGGATGCTATTTAATTAAAGAACTAAACATGAGTAGACATATCTTAGGAGATAGAAAGCCACACCTCATAAATGCTACTTCTTCCTTCAGATTTTTTTGGATTTTCCACATATATCCATATATAAAGTGCTTACCTGACTCCTTCGAGAAAGGACTGGAGTTTTAAGTAATCATGTCAACCTCTCAGTGAGAGTATTGATGAAAGTTAGTCTGGAGATGCAGGGAAAGTTTTTCTGTGATCCCATCCAGAATGTCGCTAACAGCTCCTAAACAATCAGTGTTTATGAGTTTCACTGCTTGCTGCTACACACTCTAGTCCATGTCAGAAGTGCTAGTGCAAGACTATCACACTAGAGAGGCTGTGCCTGTTCCATAGCATGAATCCTAGTGGGTAAGACCATTTTTAAATTTACACTTTAAAACGCTATACAGGGTCACAGTGTGGCTCCTTTATACCTCGATAGGATCAAGGGTTGATTTCTCCTTCAGGGAGATTATTTGAACAGTTTGGGGATTTATATCTGCTTAATGTGAGATTTTTTTTAGGTTCATAGGCTGTGTGTTTTTGGCTTGGAACAAACAGGATTCACTTTCATTTTTTAAGTGTTGAGCAGCTCATAAAAGCTTGGCTTTTATGAGCTGTTTTCACTGTTAGCTGTCTGGGTCTAGGAGGTGGTGAGTGCCCCAGCCATTGGGAGTATTAAGGTGCTGTGTTTTTTTTATTGTCCTTCTGTGGGTATACAAAGCTATGGAGGACTCTGATACTACATTAGAAGGTTCTGCTCCTTCTGTACTGATTAATAATTCCTGTTTATATTGTGAGGAGACTGTGGTTTGCCCGTCTGCTCAATTTTGTTCCATTTGTCTAAAGACTGTTCAAAAGTTAAAGATGGGAGACAAGCCTTCTAATACTCATAGCGCTATTAGCCCTTCTGAGCCGTCTACTTCTCAGAAATCTGTGTCCTGAGAAATTACTACCCTTTCTACATTACCCGCTCCACATGCAGTTCCCTGCGACTCAACTAATCCTCCATCTGGAGGGGGCTTTTTTTCCAGCTGACTTTACCGCACAGTTACAATCGGTGTGTCTGCGACTCTGAGTGCCTTACCTCCCTCTAACAAACGCAAGACAAAGGTTAAACATAGTTCTCCTGACCTAGAGTCATCTAAGTATTTTTCGGATTTAGCTACTATATCCCAGCTATCCAAGGATGAGTTAACCTCTGTAGCTTTGGAGACTTCAATTACTAAACCTCCTTCAGCGGAGAAACCCTCCTTTAGATTTAACATTGAGCATCTGCGTTTTTTATTAAAAGAAGGTTCTGTCTACTCTAGAGGTTCCAGAGGCTACACTCCCTGAGGAGCCTAAGATCCCTAAATTAGACAGGGTTTACAAAGATAGTAAGGTCCCTCTGACTTTTCCTGTACCAGTTAAGATGGCGAACATCTTTTTCCCCCTTGTCTACTTTTAAAAAATTATTCCCGGTCCCTTACTCTCAATTAGATTTGTTGGGCTCCATCCTGAAGGTGGATGGCGCTATCTCCACGCTGGCTAAGCATACTACTATCCCTCTTGAGGATAGTTCTTCTTTTAGAGAGCCTATGGATAAAAAATCGAAACTTTTCTGAGGAAGATGTTTCAACATACAGGGTTTTTTATTTCAACTCTGGTTCAGGAAGGACAGTTTATGACAATAATGGACCTGAAGGATGCATACCTTCACGTTCCGATTCACAGGGAACATTTTCAGTTTCTGAGGTTTGCTTTTCTGGACCAGCACTTCCAGTTCATAGCTCTTTCGTTCGGCCTAGCTAATACTCCAAGGATATTTACAAAGGTTTTGGGGGCTCTTCTAGTCGTTGCAAAAACACAAGGTATTGCAATAGCACCTTACCTGGACGATATCTTGGTACAGGCACCATCTTTTTGTCTAGTGGAAGAACATTCGGAGTCCCTTCTCAGTCTTCTTCGATCACATGGATGGAAGATAAACTTGGAAAAGAGTTCGCTTACTCCAAGTACAAGGGTGAATTTCCTGGGAACTATAATAGACTTGGCAAGCTAACTTCTGCATGTCTTGCCCTCCAGGCCACCTTGAGACCCTCAGTGGCTCAGTGTATAGAGGTAATCAGACTCATGATGTCCTGCATGCAGAGGCAATGGAACGGTGACCATTCAGATCTGAATCGTGCTGTACAACCTGTCGAGAGACTCGCTCTCCTGGTGGCTCTGTCTAGATCATCTGTCCCAAGGCACGTGCTTCTTGAGACCATCCTGGCAGATTGTGACTACGGATGCAAGCCTTTCCGGCTGAGTTGCCGTTTGGGGTGCCAAGAAGGCACAAGGTCTGTGGACTCAGGGGGAGTCCTCCCTTCCAATTAATATTCCAATTGGACAATATAACCTTGGTTGCCTTCTTTAACCATCAGGGGGGAACAAGAAGTTCCTTGGAGATGAGAGAAGTATCTTAGATACTAGAGTGGGCGGAGACTTACAGATGTATGCTGTCAGTGATCCACATTTCGGGTGTGGACAACTGGGAAGTGGACTTCCTCAGCAGGCAGGCAATCTTTTCAACCAGGGGAATGGTCTCTTTATCCCGAGATGTTTGCAGAGATATGCAGTGAGTGGGGACGCCAGAGATAGTTCTCATGGCATCCCACCTCAATACCAAGCTACCCAGGTACGGGTCTAGGGATCCTCAGGCGGAACTGATAGATGCCCTATCAGTACCATGGAGGTTCAGACTCATATCTTTTTCCTCCATTTCCGCTTCTCCCTCGTTTGGTGGCTCGCATCAAGCAGGAGCGAGCATCAGTGATTCTGATTGCTCTGTGGTGGCCGCAAAGGACGTGGTTTGCGGGTCTGGTGGGGATGTCCTCATCTCCTCAGTGGAGGTTACCTTGTCACAGAGATCTGCTGATACAAGGGGCCCTTTGTTCATCAAAATCTAGATTCTCTGAGGCTGACTGAGTGGAGATTGAACGCTTAGTCTTAGCTAAGAGATGATTTTCTGAGAGTGTTATCGATACTGATTCAAGCTCATAAGCCAGTTACTCGTCGTATTTACCATAAAGTGTGGAAGACTTACTTGTACTGGTGTGAAGAGCGTGACATTTCCTGGCATAAGGTTAAGGTTGCCAGAATTTTAGCTTTTCTCCAGGATGGAATGGAGAAGGGTTTATCTGCTAGTTCCCTGAAGGGACAGATATTGGCCCTGTCGGTGTTACTGCACAAAAGATTGGCTGAGCTTCCGGATGTGCAGTCCTTTGTTAAGCCTCTGGCTAGGATCAGACCTGTGTTTAGATCTGGGGCTCCACCTTGGAGTCTCAATCTTGTTCTTAGTGTTTTGCAGCAGGCTCCCTTTGAGCATATGCATACTGTTGACATTAAATTGTTATCTTGGAAGTTTTTTTTTGTTGGTTATTGTCTCTGCGCTCAGATTTTCTGAGATTTCTGCTTTGCAATGTGACCCCTCTTATCTGTTTTTTCATGCTGATAAGGCGGTTTTACGCACTAAACTAGGGTTCCTCCCTAGGGTGGTGTTGAATCATAACATTAATCAAGAAATTGTTGTACCTTCCTTGTGTCCTAATCCCATACCCCCCAATTTTCGCGGGACAGTCCCGATTTTAGGGATCTGCCCCTACCCTAAAGAGATGACCCTACCCTAAAATTCTATTGGGCACATACTCAGAAGCAGCTGGCTTCTCTCTCCCAGGGTTATATACCTGTTAGATGCCTTGTGGAAAAGTAATGGTGTGTGTGGGTTAAGCAGTAGTAGGCAGGCTGTATACCCTCTGACCTCAGGTAATGGTGACCTCTAACCCCTGGTAGTGATGACGTCTAACCCCTGGTGATAATACTAGCAGGCCTTCAGTTTTATATGATGAGCAGTGCTAACACCAGGGTAACGAACAGTGGCAGCCTCAGACTGCCAGCTAATGTGCTTGCCAACCCAAGGACCCCATACAATGAGTTACATATACCCATATATGATTTAGTGTGTGTATCTATCTGTATCTATAAGTGTGTATGTGTGTGTATCTGCATGTATAAATGTAAGCTGTGTAGTGTATGTGTGTATCTGTATGTATAAGTGTGTGTGTGTGTGTGTATCTGCATGTATAAGGGTATACTATGTAGTGTGTGTGTGTCTGCATGTATAAATGTAAGCTATGAAGTGTGTATCTGCATGTGTAAGTGTATACTATGTAGTGTGTCTATCTGCATGTGTAAGTGTATACTATGTAGTGTGTGTGTGTCTGCATGTGTAAGTGTATGCTATGTAGTGTGTATATCTGCATGTATAAATGTATGCTATGTAGTGTGCTAACACCAGGGTAATGAAGAGTGGCAGCCTCAGACTGCCAGCTAATGTGCTTGCCAACCCAAGGACCCCATACAATGAGTTACATATACCCATATATGATTTAGTGTGTGTGTCTATCTGTATCTATAAGTGTGTATGTGTGTGTATCTGCATGTATAAGTGTAAGCTGTGTAGTGTGTGTGTGTATCTGTATGTATAAGTGTGTTAGTGTATCTGTATGTATAAGTGTGTTAGTGTATCTGCATGTATAAGTGTGTGTGTGTATCTGCATGTATAAGTGTGTGTGTGTATCTGCATGTATAAGTGTATACTATGTAGTGTGTGTATCTGCATGTGTAAGTGTATACTATGTAGTGTGTGTGTATCTGCATGTATAAGTGTATGCTATGTAGTGTGTGTGTGTATATGCAAAAATCTAAAGGTAAATTTAGGTCTAATAATCGTTTTCGTTCCTTTCGTCACAACAAGGAACAAAAGCCTGATCCTTCATCCTCAGGAGCGGTATCAGTTTGGAAACCATCTCCAGTCTGGAATAAATCCAAGCCTTTTAGAAAATCAAAGCCAGCTCCTAAGTCCATATGAAGGTGCGGCCCTCATTCCAGCTCAGCTGGTAGGGGGCAGATTACGTTTTTTCAAAGAAATTTGGATCAATTCCGTTCACAATCTTTGGATTCAGAACATTGTTTCAGAAGGGTACAGAATCGGCTTCAAGATAAGGCCTCCTGCAAAGAGATTTTTTCTTTCCCGTGTCCCAGTAAACCCAGCGAAGGCTCAAGCATTTCTGAAATGTGTTTCAGATCTAGAGTTGGCTGGAGTAATTATGCCAGTTCCAGTTCTGGAACAGGGACTGGGGTTTTATTCAAATCTCTTCATTGTACCAAAGAAGGAGAATTCCTTCAGACCAGTTCTGGATCTAAAAATATTGAATCGTTATGTAAGGATACCAACATTCAAAATGGTAACTATAAGGACTATCCTGCCTTTTGTTCAGCAAGGGCATTATATGTCTACAATAGATTTACAGGATGCATATCTGCATATTCCGATTCATCCAGATCACTATCAGTTTCTGAGATTCTCTTTCCTAGACAAGCATTACCAGTTTGTGGCTCTGCCGTTTGGCCTAGCTACAGCTCCAAGAATTTTTACAAAGGTTCTCGGTGCCCTTCTGTCTGTAATCAGAGAACAGGGTATTGTGGTATTTCCTTATTTGGACGATATCTTGGTACTTGCTCAGTCTTCACATTTAGCATAATCTCATACGAATCGACTTGTGTTGTTAATTCAACATCATGGTTGGAGGATCAATTTACCAAAAAGTTCATTGATTCCTCAGACACAGGTAACCTTTTTAGGTTTCCAGATAGATTCAGTGTCCATGACTCTATCTTTGACAGACAAGAGACGTCTAAAATTGATATCAGCTTGTCGAAACCTTCAGTCACAATCATTCCCTTCGGTAGCCTTATGCATGGAAATTCTAGGTCTTATGACTGCTGCATCGGACGCGATCCCCTTTGCTCGTTTTCAGATGCGACCTCTTCAGCTCTGTATGCTGAACCAGTGGTGCAGGGATTACACAAAGATATCTCAATTAATATCTTTAAAACCGATTGTACGACACTCTCTGACGTGGTGGACAGATCACCATCGTTTAGTTCAGGGGGCTTCTTTTGTTCTTCCGACCTGGACTGTAATTTCAACAGATGCAAGTCTTACAGGTTGGGGAGCTGTGTGGGGGTCTCTGACAGCACAAGGGGTTTGGGAATCTCAGGAGGTGAGATTACCGATCAATATTTTGGAACTCCGTGCAATTTTCAGAGCTCTTCAGTTTTGGCCTCTTCTAAAGAGAGAATCGTTCATTTGTTTTCAGACAGACAATGTCACAACTGTGGCGTACATCAATCATGAAGGAGGGACTCACAGTCCTCTGGCTATGAAAGAAGTATCTCGAATTCTGTTATGGGCGGAATCCAGCTCCTGTCTAGTTTCTGCGGTTCATATCCCAGGTATAGACAATTGGGAAGCGGATTATCTCAGTCGCCAAACGTTACATCCGGGCGAATGGTCTCTTCTCCCAGAGGTATTTCTTCAGATTGTTCAAATGTGGGGACTTCCAGAAATAGATCTGATGGCCTCTCATCTAAACAAGAAACTTCCCAGGTATCTGTCCAGATCCAGGGATCCTCAAGCGGAAGCAGTGGATGCATTGTCACTTCCTTGGAAGTATCATCCTGCCTATATCTTTCCGCCTCTAGTTCTTCTTCCAAGAGTAATCTCCAAGATTCTGAAGGAATGCTCGTTTGTTCTCCTGGTAGCTCCAGCATGGCCTCACAGGTTTTGGTATGCGGATCTTGTCCGGATGGCCTCTTGCCAACCGTGGACTCTTCCGTTAAGGCCAGACCTTCTGTCGCAAGGTCCTTTTTTCCATCAGGATCTCAAATCCTTAAATTTAAAGGTATGGAGATTGAACGCTTGATTCTTAGTCAAAGAGGTTTCTCTGACTCTGTGATTAATACTATGTTACAGGCTCGTAAATCTGTATCTAGGGAGATATATTATAGAGTCTGAAAGACTTATATTTCTTTCTCATCATTTTTCCTGGCATTCTTTTACAATTCCGAGAATTTTACAGTTTCTTCAGGATGGTTTGGATAAAGGTTTGTCTGCAAGTTCCTTGAAAGGACAAATCTCTGCTCTTTCTGTTCTTTTTCACAGAAAGATTGCTAATCTTCCTGATATTCATTGTTTTGTACAAGCTTTGGTTCGTATAAAACCTGTCATTAAGTCAATTTCTCCTCCTTGGAGTTTGAATTTGGTTCTGGGGGCTCTTCAAGCTCCTCCGTTTGAACCTATGCATTCATTGGACATTAAATTACTTTCTTGGAAAGTTTTGTTCCTTTTGGCCATCTCTTCTGCCAGAAGAGTTTCTGAATTATCTGTTCTTTCTTGTGAGTCTCCTTTTCTGATTTTTCACCAGGATAAGGCGGTGTTGCGAACTTCTTTTCAATTTTTACCTAAGGTTGTGAATTCCAACAACATTAGTAGAGAAATTGTGGTTCCTTCATTATGTCCTAATCCTAAGGAGAAATCATTGCATTCTTTGGATGTAGTTAGAGCTTTGAAATATTAT
This sequence comes from Bombina bombina, assembly GCF_027579735.1. Lineage (NCBI taxonomy): Eukaryota > Metazoa > Chordata > Amphibia > Anura > Bombinatoridae > Bombina > Bombina bombina. The sequence continues at coordinate 196,300,998 of NC_069500.1, read as the reverse complement.
GTTGAAGCTACTAAGAATTTCCGAAAGACTTCTAGTCTATTTGTTATCTTTTCCGGTTCTAGGAAAGGTCAGAAGGCCTCTGCCATTTCTTTGGCATCTTGGTTGAAATCTTTAATTCATCATGCTTATGTTGAGTCGGGTAGAACTCTGCCTCAAAGGATTACAGCTCATTCTACAAGGTCAGTTTCTACTTCCTGGGCGTTTAGGAATGAAGCTTCGGTTGATCAGATTTGCAAAGCAGCAACTTGGTCTTCTTTGCATACTTTTACTAAATTCTACCATTTTGATGTGTTTTCTTCTTCTGAAGCTGTCTTTGGTAGAAAAGTACTTCAGGCAGCTGTTTCAGTTTGAATCTTCTGCTTATATTTTCAGTTTTTTTCTTTATAAGATTTAAACTTTATTTTGGGTGTGGATTTTTTTCAGCCGAATTGGCTGTCTTTATTTTATCCCTCCCTCTCTAGTGACTCTTGCGTGGAAGATCCACATCTTGGGTAGTCATTATCCCATACGTCACTAGCTCATGGTCTCTTGCTAATTACATGAAAGAAAACATAATTTATGTAAGAACTTACCTGATAAATTTATTTCTTTCATATTAGCAAGAGTCCATGAGGCCCACCCTTTTTTTGTGGTGGTTATGATTTTTTTGTATAAAGCACACTTTTTTCTTATCACCCCACTTCTTGGCTATTCGTTAAACTGATTTGTGGGTGTGGTGAGGGGTGTATTTATAGGCATTTTGAGGTTTGGGAAACTTTGCCCCTCCTGGTAGGAATGTATATCCCATACGTCACAAGCTCATGGACTCTTGCTAATATGAAAGAAATGAATTTATCAGGTAAGTTCTTACATAAATTATGTTTTTTGTTGAAGGAGCAGAATTGCACTACTGGGAACTATCTGGACTTATTGGTAATACAATGACAAGAGGCATGTATTTGCAACCACCAATGAGCAGTTAGCTCCCAGCTTCTGAGCCTACCTAGATTTGCTGTTCAACAAATGATACCATGAGAACTAAGGAAATTAGATAATAGTAGTAAATTGGTTGTTTAAAGTTGTCTGAATCATAAAGGAAAACTTTTGGGTTTAACTTCCCTTTAATTTAAAATTTTTAAATATTCTAATTTAAACACGTCCCTTCATAAATTATACACATTATTATTGACAAACTTATTTTTATTGACTATATTACAAAGAAAGCAGTTATTTGTAAGAAATTTCTGTGTGCGTTTTCTTAGGACATCTACACTCGTTTCAGTTCATTAAATAATGGTACCTTACAATATTTTGATGACATAAACATTAGAGGATAGGCTATGGTGTAAGACATTATGCTTGATCCTATCAATAAATAAGCTAAAATGTCTGTCACTCTGAATAACACAAATTACCCGTCACAATTACTGGACATACACAGACATATTTACGTTTGGTGCTAGTGACACACCTCATGATTTCACATGGGGGCTCTTCTGCTAAGACATTTTACATTTTGAGCGATTGCAATAATTACGTTTGCAGTAAATAGATTTTTAAGCTCGATTCAATAAAGCAACACTATTTATTTTTGCAAGATTTGCTGTAATAGTGGTATGAAAAAATATTGAAGACCTTTATTTTATCCATGCCAAAACTACAATGCCTGTCATACCACAGAATGAGCTATATTTGAGTGACCAGATTTTGACAATAAAAGCAAAAACCCAGACATTGGAACAGCATGCATTAGTGTTTATCAACTCCAAATTTGACTTTAAAGGGACAGTAAAGTCAAAATTAAACTTTCATGATTCATATAGGTCATGCAATTTTAAACAACTTTCATTGTACTTTTATCATCAAACTTGCTTTGTTCTCTTGATATTATTTGTTGAAGGCTAAATCTAGGTAAGCTCATAGGCTGATTTCTAAGCCCTTGAAGGCCGCCTCTTATCTCAGTGCATTTTATTAGCTTTTCACAGCCAGACAGTGCTAGTTTGCATGTGCCATATATATAACACTATGCTCACTCCCATGGAGTTTTGCATGAGCCAGCACTAATTGGCTGAAATGCAAGTTTGTAAATAGCATTGCGATAAGGGGGCAGTCTGCAGAGGATTATATACAAGGTAATCACAGAAGTAAAAAGTCTATTAATATAACTGTCAGTTATGCAAAACTGGGGAATGGGTAATAAAAGGGATTATCTAGCTTTTTAAACAATAAAAATCAAGTAGCATGTCCCTTTAATTTAATAACAGCCCAGTTTACTGCTCCACAATGCACAGTTGTCAGTGGCTGTTATTTTTTTCTGGCCTGCTCCAAAGCTGCACAGCTCACACCTTACTCGCAGCGCTCGTAACTGTATCCCCCAGCATGCTCTCCTCTCCTATGGCAGAACAGGGTGCAGGGAGCGGAAGCAATAGCTGGTTGACCACATTTAAATACAAAAAGTCAACTTTAAATGGGATAATAATAATGATAACTTTGTCTTTCTAGAGCTAATTGAACAGTTACTGGGAAAAAAAGGGAAAATCCCATAAAAAAAGGCAACATCTGTTTACTGTAACCTACATTTATTTGATTTTTTTTCCGGCTGATGTCACAGAGATATAGAAACTTGTTTTTGTTGCTATGAATTAATATTCAGATGGAGAGCATGAAAAGAAGAGCAGGACAAATACAAGTTTCATGATTGCAGTTTGCTTTGCAACAACAATAAAATTCTTATAAACACTTAATACTGGTTGATATAGATGTTTTAACAAGTGGAAGAATTGCTTTGAAGCCCTAAGTACAAGAGAATATATGATGACTAGAATGGTTATTCTACCCCGTCCTTTGTGCGTCATCATCGGGTGTCAGTTTACCTCAGAAAGCTTTTTACAGCTTAGTTGATGATCTTTACCTCATATAGCTTTGGTTAGGTTGGATGACTGTGATGTAAGGGCTGCAATTTCAGTGATGCTGGTTTCACGTCACCACTGTAAATGAGTGTATTAACCTTTTGCACTTTATATACAGTTCTTATGCTCTTTATGCACTGAATATCAAGCCGCAGCAGCCAAGTTTGGAAGTAATTAGACATGATATGCAAATGAATATATATATCTACCTATCTACCTGACATTTGGTTAATTAAATTGCAATTGATAATGCGCTCGACCTACTGCCATCAAAAACACGATTGGGTATTACAAATTGTTGGTTAAAATACTTAACCAGAGCATTTTCCACACACCTGATTCTTATCTAGCATGCCCTATACTTTCATTAAGAAGCAATAGTAGTACTCTCATTTTATTCATACAAGTCAATGTGGAGTTATAAAATACATGAACATTTGTGTTTGTGCACAATCTGAACTACGGCTTTCTCTTTTAACACTTATGGAAACCAGATATTTACTGCATTCAAAAATATGAATTGTGTATTGTAAAGTGTTTAACCAAAAAACTGCTTCCGCAGAATTAAATTCCTGTTTGCACTCGAGCATTATCTGGAATTCATTTTAATGTAGGCCCTCATAGAAATCTGTTGTTTGAGGAAAAATAAGCACATTCGGGCACAATAAATATTAACCATATAATAACATTATTATCTGATAACTGAGCAATATCATCCTCTAGTCCCATATTGGGTTATTTATTTCCAGAGACAACCAAGTACAAGTGTAACTACAGAAGGCAATCACATTTCACCAACAAATAAAGTAACCAAAATAGTAGCGTCCCTTTCACCAATTTCTTTATAAAGTGATGGTTTTACTTGTGATATGTTGACTTCTGCACCCTTAATATTTATAATTCTTTGTTGGTGACAACCTAAATACTAAGTACTGTGATGTAAACCATAGGATATCTTTCCTTGTGTGCCATATTTCCCTTTGTATCCTAATTTTCATTCACCAACCCTTTCTTTTTATGTGTATCTCTCAGGACTGCTGGCACCTTGATGCAGTGGTGGTTCCTGCGGGTTGCCATGCACCTTCATTTATTACTGTAGCAACCCCAAATCTCCAAAGCGCTATCTGCCTTTAATTTGTAGTGTAGTGATTTTTTTATATGTCTAGTGTGCTATGCAGAACAAGGAGAAAGATAGGGAAAATAGATTTACAAACAATTAAAAGTAGTTATAGGTTTTAGAAAGTTAGCTCCCCACCTGTGCCAACTGCACTCATGATATTAAAGGAACATTTAAAATATTTGTTTGTTTATGCATCAAAAATTATTCACTGCATTTCAAAAGATTTGAATGTCAACTACAGGTTTGAAAAGTTTTGAAAACTATTATTTTGTTAGAATAATATTCATTGTTTTACAGGCCCAGATTACAGTTCCGCGTGAGCAATATCTGATTTTATCGAGGGTGTCTGCGCACATCGGATTTAGCACTCGTATTACAAGTTGAAAGTAAACACGACCGCTTGAGCGCAATTGAAGTTAACACGTCAGGATATCATGACCTCAGAGCTCTGGATAACTGTTTCGCAAAACAAAAAATTGTCACAAATCACATAAAAATACAAAAAAGCACAATTACACTCATAATAATACTAGCTAATAAAACATATTTAAAAAAAAATATTGCATAAAAAATTATGAAGTCTCGGATGTTAAAAAAAAAAAAAAGCAGGCAATGGGCTTTAACATTAAGATACACATGTGATCCGTTATTTTAACCTTGACAGTGCTTTGTTCCGTGGTTTGTCCTTTATTTGTAGAAGTAAGGATCACTGAGTTGTTCACTCAAATAAATATTGGCCTCAGTATTTTTAGGCCCGTAGTAATGTTGTATACTGGGTATATAAACGATTGCCTTAGTGTTCTATATCCACTTTCCCAAAATCATACTGTTCCTTAATGTATAATACAAGTCTGTGTGAGGGAAAGAAAGGTTTTTCTTAGTAGTTGTGGGTGCTGCATCAATATAAGAAATTATATCCAACTGTTGTGAGGATGAAGCACTCCTAGCCTCCATGTTGCAAGCAAGGCAGCCGTAATGTTCTCCTGCCCAGGGTGCATACAATGGCATGCAATACTCTCCGCAATAAGGTAGCACTCACTGGGTCTTTAAATACTTAAATCTTTTATTTTCTGTAACGTTTCGGGGTTACCCCAGTCCTCAGACAGCTTAATAATAACAAACAGAGTGAAACTTACTTTTAAACCCTCCACCTTACAAGTTCTGCCTCCCCGCCGTAGCTGGTGGAATCCCGGAAGTGACATCACGTCTTCTAGGCGTTCTGTGTTCCGTCTGCGTGTAATGGTAGTCAATGGTTACCAGGACGTCTCTCAGCTCCAGCATGTCAAGATGCTGTCACTGTGTGCTGTGTTAAAAACAAAGTAACAACATATTGTTACACAATATTTACAATTCATATAGTGAACAATATTGGGGAAAGTGTTGTATGATACTGTAGGCTACATTATACGTAACATGTAAATATTGTTATCATAGTACTCTATACCCAGTAAGGCAAAAAACTGACAGGTTATACCCAATACTATGTGGTCAGGTTGCTAATGTGGGGATACATCTATAAGAAATGTTCTTTTCTTCTGTTATGTGTGATCAGTCCACGGGTCATCATTACTTCTGGGATATAACTCCTCCCCAACAGGAAATGCAAGAGGATTCACCCAGCAGAGCTGCATATAGCTCCTCCCCTCTACGTCACTCCCAGTCATTCTCTTGCACCCAACGACTAGATAGGATGTGTGAGAGGACTATGGTGATTATACTTAGTTTTTATAACTTCAATCAAAAGTTTGTTATTTTACAATAGCACCGGAGCGTGTTATTGCCTCTCTGGCAGAGTTTGAAGAAGAATCTACCAGAGTTTTTACTATGATTTTAACCGGAGTAGTTAAGATCATATTGCTGTTTCTCGGCCATCTGAGGGAGGTAAAAGCTTCAGATCAGGGGACAGCGGGCAGATGAATCTGCATTGAGGTATGTAGCAGTTTTTATTTTCTGAATGGAATTGATGAGAAAATCCTGCCATACCGTTATAATGACATGTATGTATACTCTACACTTCAGTATTCTGGGGATGGTACTTCACTGGAATTACTCTGTAAAAAGTACATTAACCTTTTAATAGGTATTTATTATGTTAAACGTTTTTGCTGGAATGTAGAATCGTTTGCATTTTCTGAGGTACTGAGTGAATAAATGTTTGGGCATTATTTTTCCACTTGGCAGTTGCTTGTTTTAATTGTGACAGTTTCGTTTCTCTCTCACTGCTGTGTGTGAGGGGGAGGGGCCGTTTTTGGCGCTCTTTGCTACGCATCAAAAATTTCCAGTCAGTTACTCTTGTATTTCCTGCATGATCCGGTTCATCTCTAACAGAACTCAGGGGTCTTCAAACTTCTTTGGAGGGAGGTAGATTCTCTCAGCAGAGCTGTGAGACTTATATATTGACTGTGATTAAAAACGTTGCTCTGTAATTTTTACGTTTCAAATTTAATTATTGTTACTTTACTAATGGGAACAAACCTTTGCTAAAAGTTGTGTTGTTTTCAAGGATTGATGCTATAACTGTTTTTCAGTTCATTATTTCAACTGTCATTTAATCGTTTAGTGCTTCTTTGAGGCACAGTACGTTTTTGTTAAATAAGATTGTAACCAAGTTGCAAGTTTATTTGCTAGTGTGTTAAACATGTCTGATTCAGAGGAAGATACCTGTGTCATTTGTTCCAATGCCAAGGTGGAGCCCAATAGAAATTTATGTACTAACTGTATTGATGCTACTTTAAATAAAAGCCAATCTGTACAAATTGAACAAATTTCACCAAACAGCGAGGGGAGAGTTATGCCGACTAACTCGCCTCACGTGTCAGTACCTGCATCTCCCGCCCGGGAGGTGCGTGATATTGTGGCGCCTAGTACATCTGGGCGGCCATTACAGATAACATTACAAGATATGGCTACTGTTATGACTGAAGTTTTGGCTAAATTACCAGAACTAAGAGGCAAGCGTGATCACTCTGGGGTGAGAACAGAGTGCGCTGATAATACTAGAGCCATGTCTGATACTGCGTCACAGCTTGCAGAGCATGAGGACGGAGAGCTTCATTCTGTGGGTGACGGTTCTGATCCAAACAGATTGGATTCAGATATTTCAAATTTTAAATTTAAATTGGAGAACCTCCGTGTATTACTAGGAGAGGTTTTAGCGGCTCTTAATGATTGTAACACTGTTGCAATACCAGAGAAATTGTGTAGGTTGGATAAATACTTTGCGGTACCGGCGAGTACTGACGTTTTTCCTATACCTAAGAGACTAACTGAAATTGTTACTAAGGAGTGGGATAGACCCGGTGTGCCGTTCTCACCCCCTCCAATATTTAGAAAGATGTTTCCAATAGACGCCACCACACGGGACTTATGGCAAACGGTCCCTAAGGTGGAGGGAGCAGTTTCTACTTTAGCTAAGCGTACCACTATCCCGGTGGAGGATAGCTGTGCTTTTTCAGATCCGATGGATAAAAAATTAGAGGGTTACCTTAAGAAAATGTTTGTTCAACAAGGTTTTATATTGCAACCCCTTGCATGCATCGCGCCGATTACGGCTGCGGCAGCATTTTGGATTGAGTCTCTGGAAGAGAACCTTAGTTCAGCTACGCTGGACGACATTACGGACAGGCTTAGAGTCCTTAAACTAGCTAATTCATTCATTTCGGAGGCCGTAGTACATTTAACCAAACTTACGGCTAAGAACTCAGGATTCGCCATTCAGGCACGTAGGGCGCTGTGGCTAAAATCCTGGTCAGCTGATGTAACTTCTAAGTCCAAATTACTTAATATACCTTTCAAGGGGCAAACTTTATTTGGGCCCGGTTTGAAAGAAATTATCGCTGACATTACAGGAGGTAAGGGCCACGCCCTGCCTCAAGACAAAGCCAAAGCTAAGGCTAGACAGTCTAATTTTCGTCCCTTTCGGAATTTCAAAGCAGGAGCAGCACCAACTTCCACTGCACCAAAACAGGAAGGAGCTGTTGCTCGTTACAGACAAGGCTGGAAACCTAACCAGTCCTGGAACAAGGGCAAGCAGGCCAGGAAACCTGCTGCTGCCCCTAAGACAGCATGAATCGAGGGCCCCCGATCCAGGACCGGATCTAGTGGGGGGCAGACTCTCTCTCTTCGCCCAGGCTTGGGCAAGAGATGTTCAGGATCCCTGGGCGCTAGAGATCATATCTCAGGGATACCTTTTAGACTTCAAATTCTCTCCCCCAAGAGGGAGATTTCATCTGTCAAGGTTGTCAACAAACCAAATAAAGAAAGAAGCGTTTCTACGCTGTGTACAAGATCTGTTATTAATGGGAGTGATCCATCCGGTTCCGCGGTCGGAACAAGGACAAGGGTTTTACTCAAACCTGTTTGTGGTTCCCAAAAAAGAGGGAACTTTCAGGCCAATCTTGGATTTAAAGATCCTAAACAAATTCCTAAGAGTTCCATCGTTCAAAATGGAAACTATTCGGACAATCTTACCCATGATCCAAAAGGGTCAGTACATGACCACAGTGGATTTAAAGGATGCTTACCTTCACATACCGATTCACAAAGATCATTACCGGTATCTAAGGTTTGCCTTCTTAGACAGGCATTACCAGTTTGTAGCTCTTCCATTCGGATTGGCTACGGCTCCAAGAATCTTCACAAAGGTTCTGGGTGCCCTTCTGGCGGTACTAAGACCGCGAGGAATTTCGGTAGCTCCGTACCTAGACGACATTCTGATACAAGCTTCAAGCTTTCAAACTGCCAAGTCTCATACAGAGTTAGTTCTGGCATTTCTAAGGTCGCATGGATGGAAAGTGAACGAAAAGAAGAGTTCTCTCTTTCCTCTCACAAGAGTTCCATTCTTGGGGACTCTTATAGATTCTGTAGAAATGAAGATTTATCTGACAGAAGACAGATTAACAAAGCTTCTAAATGCATGCCGTGTCCTTCATTCCATTCAACTCCCGTCAGTAGCTCAATGCATGGAGGTGATCGGCTTAATGGTAGCAGCAATGGACATAGTACCCTTTGCACGTCTACATCTCAGACCGCTGCAATTGTGCATGCTGAGTCAGTGGAATGGGGATTACTCAGACTTGTCCCCTACTCTGAATCTGGATCAAGAGACCAGAAACTCTCTTCTATGGTGGCTTTCTCGGCCACATCTGTCCAGGGGGATGCCATTCAGCAGGCCGGACTGGACAATTGTAACAACAGACGCCAGCCTACTAGGCTGGGGCGCTGTCTGGAATTCTCTGAAGGCTCAGGGACAATGGAATCAGGAGGAAAGTCTCCTGCCAATAAACATTCTGGAATTGAGAGCAGTTCTCAATGCCCTTCTGGCTTGGCCCCAGTTAAAAACTCGGGGGTTCATCAGGTTTCAGTCGGACAACATCACGACTGTAGCTTACATCAACCATCAAGGAGGGACAAGAAGCTCCCTAGCAATGATGGAAGTATCAAAGATAATTCGCTGGGCAGAGTCTCACTCTTGCCACCTGTCAGCAATCCACATCCCGGGAGTGGAGAACTGGGAGGCGGATTTCTTGAGTCGCCAGACTTTTCATCCGGGGGAGTGGGAACTTCATCCGGAGGTCTTTGCCCAAATACTTCGACGTTGGGGCAAACCAGAGATAGATCTCATGGCGTCTCGCCAGAACGCCAAACTTCCTCGCTACGGGTCCAGATCCAGGGATCCGGGAGCGGTTCTGATAGATGCTTTGACAGCACCTTGGAACTTCGGGATGGCTTATGTGTTTCCACCCTTCCCACTGCTTCCTCGATTGATTGCCAAAATCAAACAGGAGAGAGCATCAGTGATTCTAATAGCGCCTGCATGGCCACGCAGGACTTGGTATGCAGATCTAGTGGACATGTCATCCTGTCCGCCTTGGTCTCTACCTCTAAGACAGGACCTTCTGATACAGGGTCCATTCAAACATCAAAATCTAACTTCTCTGAAGCTGACTGCTTGGAAATTGAACGCTTGATTTTATCAAAACGTGGTTTTTCGGAGTCGGTTATTGATACCCTGATACAGGCTAGGAAGCCTGTTACCAGAAGAATTTACCATAAGATATGGCGTAAATACCTATACTGGTGCGAATCCAAAGGTTACTCCTGGAGTAAGGTTAGGATTCCTAGGATATTGTCCTTTCTACAAGAAGGTTTAGAAAAGGGTTTATCGGCTAGTTCATTAAAGGGACAGATCTCAGCTCTGTCCATCTTGTTGCACAGGCGTCTGTCAGAAAATCCAGACGTCCAGGCCTTTTGTCAGGCTTTAGCTAGAATCAAGCCTGTGTTTAAAACTGTTGCTCCGCCATGGAGTTTAAACCTTGTTCTTAACGTTCTACAAGGAGTTCCGTTTGAACCCCTTCATTCCATTGATATAAAGTTGTTATCTTGGAAAGTGTTATTTTTAATGGCTATTTCTTCGGCTCGGAGAGTCTCTGAGTTATCAGCTTTACATTGTGATTCTCCTTATTTGATTTTTCATTCAGATAAGGTAGTTCTGCGTACTAAACCTGGGTTCTTACCTAAGGTAGTCACTAACAGGAACATCAATCAAGAGATTGTTGTTCCTTCTTTATGCCCAAATCCTTCTTCAAAGAAGGAACGTCTTCTACACAATCTGGATGTAGTTCGTGCCCTCAAGTTCTACTTGCAGGCAACTAAGGATTTTCGACAAACGTCTTCCCTGTTTGTCGTGTACTCTGGTCAGAGGAGAGGTCATAAGGCTTCGGCTACCTCTCTCTCCTTCTGGCTTCGTAGCATAATTCGTTTAGCCTATGAGACTGCTGGACAGCAGCCTCCTGAAAGAATTACAGCCCATTCTACTAGAGCTGTGGCTTCCACTTGGGCCTTTAAGAATGAGGCCTCTGTTGAACAGATTTGCAAGGCTGCAACTTGGTCTTCGCTTCATACTTTTTCCAAATTTTACAAATTTGACACTTTTGCTTCTTCGGAGGCTATTTTTGGGAGAAAGGTTCTTCAGGCAGTGGTTCCTTCTGTATAATGAGCCTGCCTATCCCTCCCGTCATCCGTGTACTTTTGCTTTGGTATTGGTATCCCAGAAGTAATGATGACCCGTGGACTGATCACACATAACAGAAGAAAACATAATTTATGCTTACCTGATAAATTCCTTTCTTCTGTTGTGTGATCAGTCCACGGCCCGCCCTGTTTTTTTTAAGGCAGGTAAATATCTTTTAAATTATACTCCAGTCACCACTTCACCCTTGGTTTCTCCTTTCTCGTTGATTCTTGGTCGAATGACTGGGAGTGACGTAGAGGGGAGGAGCTATATGCAGCTCTGCTGGGTGAATCCTCTTGCATTTCCTGTTGGGGAGGAGTTATATCCCAGAAGTAATGATGACCCGTGGACTGATCACACAACAGAAGAAAGGAATTTATCAGGTAAGCATAAATTATGTTATTCTTTCAATTACTGGATATGTCCCCTGTGTGAGATTGCAGGCAATCTAGCTGGGCCAAAATAGGCTAAAAAGATGCCGAAAATATCCAGGAATTTATTAATATATGTATAGTCTAGTAATATGGTAGAATATAGCATAGTAATATGGTAGAAGAGAAGTCAGTAAGGAGAGTCCATGTAGATGAGCATTGTAGTTTCCTGTTGTAGGATGCTATATGAAATATCATATATAGCAGTGCCAGTCCAGGCTAGTGATCAGCCCTTTTGGGGTCAGGGTACCTAAGACGTATATCTGTATACCCTGCCTTGCTTGCAGCGTGGACGCTAGGAGTGCTTCATTCCCACAACACTTGGATATATATATATATATATATATGTATGTAAAAATATGTATTTATGAATAAATAAAACATATTCTGCTTTGTGAACAATTATGGAATGTGAAATATTCACATTTTCATGTCGGGTTTGTGCATTTGAGAATATGCGATCAAGCTTGCTCGCGAGTAGGGTGTTAGTTTTTTCCCCACTTGTTTTGCTCCGTTGACTTCTTTGGGGTCAACGTTGTCGCAATATTCCAATTTTGGCTTTTTGCGCACATCGGGTTATCGAGATAGCGGAAACTTTTTACTTTCAACTTCTACTACGATCGCTACCCGTAAGCAAAAAGTTTGCTTCTAGTGGAATTAGCGTGTGAGCGGGAGCGCTATAAACCGCTCTACTCCTAATCTATTCATCTTATTTTCTCTGCTGTGGCCAATTAAAGACGGACATAAACAAGCTCTTGCACATATCCAATCACTGTGCAGCACTTTACATGGCAAAATAAATAATGAATGGTCTTTGGGAAGTTCTTTAATTGTGCATAATGAAATGTTGTGGGTAGTGACATTTTGAGTTTAATGTCCTGTTAAGTTTCTTGTTTAATATTTTGCACTACTCAATTGATATTGTTTGTTTGGATGTTTAGTAGCAGCCCTAAACTGCATCATGTGACCATTAAAAGCACCAGTGTTATAGCATAGCATATTTAAGGTGTGTATCTTTCTGTTTTCAGAAAAAAGAAACTCATCAATAGATGTCCTCAAAAAACTGAAAAGCCCTCCTACGTTCCTTGCTGCAGCCAGGCTCTCTGCCATGCTAAATGGAAGTGACGAAGTGTATGCCAATTGTATGGTGGTTGATGAAGTAAGTTTTAAAATTATTTGAAAATGTTTGTTTATAGATTTGTACTATTAACAAAGTCCTGCCGTGCTTGCAGCTGCAGTGCAGAAGACAGACAGTGAGCCGCTAGTGGCAGTCACATGTAGTTGCCAGTCACCAGCGGCAACCTGCTCTGTGACTGTAATGCTTGTGGCTTCTGAATGGGTCTTCCCTGACAATAGTTAAAAGGACAGTCTAGACCCAATACATAATTTTGATTACTTATTGTTACATACGAGAGAGATCATCCTGCAACTGGTCCCAAATCTATAAGCTTGCAAAGTACATGAAAGATTTAAATATTCATTGTTTGTTAGGAGCTAAAAATGACCGCAAAGCTCCGCCCACCTATTGCTTGTATATTTTGGTATGTTAAGTTTCTCTAATCACGTTCGACGACTCCTTTCACACGCTAATTTGTGCATGTGAAAAATATTAAACGTACACTGCTAAACTGTCATACAAAAAAACAGCTAACTGGACAAGAAAAAAGCCGTGGGTGGAGCTTGGCGGCCATTTTTGGCTGCTAACAAACAATGATTTAAAAGTACTTCTTACAAGCTTAGAAATGTGGAACTTATTGTAAGATGTTTGTCTGGTATGTAATAATAAAGAATAATTATTGGGTCTAGACTGTCCCTTTAAATACATAGAAAGCTAGGGTCTGTGATTGCATTCTCCAACAATTTAGATGTTTGCTTTATAATGTCTCTTTTAACTATTACTAACTTGAATGCATTAAAGTTAACTCCTCACCTGCATGTCTCTTTAAAGGGACATAAAACACAAATTTTTCTTTAATAATTCAGATAGAACATTCATTTTAAAAAAAAAACTTTCCAATTTACTTCTATTATATAATTTGCTGAAAGGGACAGTAAACTCATTGTAATTACAAGACATTACTGTTGTGTTGCTATATAATAACTCATCTGCCAAGTCTTAAAGGAACATAAACCCCACATTTTTTCTTTCATGATTCATATACAACGTAAAAGTTTAAACAAGGGATGCTTCCGGGCGGCGGCCATGATGGTCGCTTCTTTTAGAGGCTGAGAGGAGGACTAGATAAATTTGCTATCTAAGAAGACAAGAAGAGACAGAAGCGCCACATGGCCCAATATTGTCTGGTCCAGAATATATATTATTTAGCGTAGCACCACTTCACATGTAATTTAAGGGAGAAATGATTCCTCAGCTATTTGTCTTTTAGGTTGCTATGATACTACAAGCCACTGTGTGACTAAAGTGCAGACAAATATAGAATTTTTAGGTATACACTGAACCAAGAATGAGGGTTATAATAAAGTAACATAAGACATGTTTAAAACTACCATTGATGTAGTGAACTATTGGGTCATTTATTTATTTATTTATTTACACATTGATATTTTAGTGAGTAGAAAGGAAAGGATCCCTCAGACCTACCTAACTACACGCCTACTATGATATAAGCAAATCACAGAGCACCATTCTACACTCAGAACGTTAGAGCCAATAGGCTCACGTCATAAGGTGCAGACCGCTATTGGCTAAGAAGTCTAGAAAATAGTAGCAAGGTAATATAGATATTAGTGAATAACATTGGTCTCATATGTTAGTTTTCTACTAAAATAGTTTATGAATATATTACTCTCTTAGATCCTATGTCATGCCTAGATGTTTGGGACACTTAGTGTGTAGAAATAACGGATCCGTAAGTAATGGCGCTTTAGACATGCGCACTAAACACATCTACACGCCAAACTATTACAAGAAATCTCTTTTATTGACAAACAGCCTCAATATGTCAGCACACCCAGCAAACGCTTTTACAAGTCATCAAACGATCCATTAAGGTATGCTTTGTTGTAAAAGGAGATCCACTTTAAAGATTTCAGTATTATATACATTTATGAAACCGGATTATAATAATAACACATGAATCTTGGTATTTTCTATGTTATCAGCAATGAACATAAAGACAACTTAGTTGATATCCACATAGGATCATATGCTCATCCTCATATCTTGTGGGAATACTTTTGGATCAAACATTTTACATTTGTATATTTACTTGATTTTTACCAGATAGGATATAAAGCATTGTTGTTGTTGCTTATACAAAAACAGCCACATTAGTGACTGGTTTAAATCTACCATATATGAGAGGGGTTTGAAATGACAATTGTTTATTAATATATAAATAATTTACTCTCTCTATTTTGGCCAATAGGGTCTCCAGGACTACCTAAGCTCCTCCTAGCATCATGTGATACCAATTAGCATTAATTAGATGTTTTATGTGTATATATAGCAAGTGTTCTGAAATGATTTTATTAAGCCTGATGAAACAGCCTTGAGCTGAGAAACGCGTAGCTTTGTTTTTATATTTTTTAATAAAAACTCTGTTTTTATATTGGGACACTTGCTATCTGTTTTTGTTACCTCACTACTTTTTGCTGAGAGGAGCCTATTGCGCTAGGCCTCTCCCTGAATCACTGGAGGCCCCTGGTTTATCTGGTATCCTGCAAACACATGATTAAGTCTGGTGGGTGACCATATTGATTCCACTCTGCCTCTATAGCATCAAAGGAGATGCTACAACAAATGTGAGTACCCATCTTAATAACTCATTAACTCATATTTGCCAAGACAATACTAGGCCATATAGGCACCTTTGTCCCTTTGTGTTGTTCATCTAGACACCACATCCACAAAGGAATTTGGTCTCCTGGGTGACTAATAGAAATCCCAGACTGCTACAACAGCACTAATTGAGGTGCTTCTCTAAATGTGAGTTTATATTGATTATCCACACATATCTATATTCTGGACCAGACAATATTGGGCCATGTGGCGCTTCTGTCTCTTCTTGTCTTCTTAGATTGCTGTTTTGGATCCCGGCCTGGATCTTCACAGATAGCTGCCTGTGCCCATCCCAGTGACTATATATCACCTATACCACCATCATTACCATAGGACCTATTGTCTTTCACTAATTGGACTTATACATCAACTCAGTGGTTACTCCACACTAGAGTGTTGGAATTTTGTATATTTTGTATATTTCTGTATTTTGGCTGGTTATATATCTTTTAGACATCTATCTCCTAGGAGGTATTTGGGAGTTATAACACTACCATCAATATTGCCGTTTTATATTTAACATTTATTGCCATATTTTGTCCTCCCTCCAGGAGCCCTGTGTGTTTATATATATATATATATATATATATATATATATATACAATTTTTTGACCTAGTATTATCCTCACTGAGGGGAATATATCATTTGGGTAACTATCATTTATATAGTTCCCTGATATTCCTGATAGGGCGCCCCCTACGTTCTTTTTGCATATTTTTAGATAAATTTGCTGCTTATCGGTCACAAAACCAGCCTTCCACACTTGTCAAGAACTTTTTTGGACTATACTTATTACACTGATTCATTTGATTCATAAAGTAAATTTTATCTCACTCCTAAAGAACTGGAACGGTATTATCGGCAGTGACGGCCTTGTAATAGACCGGATCCTACCTATACCCCCCGGTAACCCGGGTACAACAGCTTTTATGCTGGTTAATTTCTGCAAATTTCATTTAGAGTCTGACATTCTATACAGTATTATACCCTAAGTTGTTTTTGGCTCATAATTTAAGAACAGCTACCTCAAGTTCCTGCATGATGGAGCCCGAGTTGGGACTGTAGGGAGAGGAGATCTGTGCTCTGCTGGAAGAGCATTTCTTGCAGCTAATCCGAAGGGTGCAGCAGTGTTTTGCCGGAGTGTCGGAGAGGCAAGAATCAATGATGGAGTGTTTTCCAAGCCGTGATAGCAATCTAGGGGAGACAGTGGGACCCCATCGTGTTGATACAGGTGTTACCGTTGAGATGGCTGGGGCCTATCTGCATAGCGCACCCACCAAGACCGCAATAAACAACCCGGAGCAGTCAAACCTACCTTCGATTCACCCGCTACATCCCTCCTCCACACCAGAGGGTTCTGGATGCTGCCAAACACATAACTGCTGTTGGTGACGGAGGTTCACAATGTGTGCAGTTCGGCATGACATCCGATATAGAAGGGAGCTGTGTATATGAAGGAGAAGATGGGTGTGTAGTGTCCTGCGAACTGGGGAGCAATTTGGTCTGGATCCCTGTTGTTACTGAGATGGAGGGAGTGGGAGTCAGTGCACTGTTCTTGCAACGACTTGCCTTTGGGCTGCCTGTGTCTGCAGTCAGGTCTGAGCCTTGCAGTTATTCTGCTTTTTCCGATGAGATTCGCAACGTTCCCCAAACCTCTGAGACTGTGTTGCAGGCCATTAAAGTTGGAGTGGGTTAAATAACACTGTCAGTACCTTCTACTGCCCAGCACTGGTAAAATGACATTGGCAGTCTCTTCAGCATGACTTTTCTCCTAAGCCAGGAATTACCTTGTCAGTAATTGTACACAGGGTACCATGTAACCACACGTGTTATTGCCTTTAAATGACTTTTGCTGAATTCACAGACCTGAACCCACCCGAATGTTTAATGTCCAAAATATGTTACCCAAGAGGATATATAGGCTTAGCTGTAAAAGATTTGTCCCACCATTAGTTTTGTAATATAGCTTGTTCTCCCCACCTTAACTCTACCAAACGCCTGGTGTCAGTGAGTCTTAAGCTCTATATAATGCACTAGGAGTTTATGCCTACATATTTTTCTAGCCCTTACAAGGGTAAACTAGACAGGGCCCCAAGATAATCAGGGGTTAAACACTGCTATAGATCCTGAGAGACTTGAGTTCACTACCCTTGCCAGGCTGTATTGTTAATAAGAGTTTTTTTCAAGATTACCTATAACTGCACTGTGGCTTTTAGACATTATCTATGAAGAGCGCACTATTTTAATTCACCAGGTCCTACTGATAGCAAATTATAGTAACTAGAAGTTAGATAAAGTTTGTTCAAGTCTCATCCTGTGCGCTCCATTTTACTTATTACTTACTTCTCAATACTTGTTATCTGTGAATAGGGGTTGGAGTTGCACTGAGGTTGTACTTATTTATGGCAGGGGTATACTGTACACCTTTCTACAAATAACAGGAAAAGATAGTTCATGGCTACAGTGTGGCTTAGCATCAATCCTGATTAGACTGAGTCCAACACAGCAATGCCCTATTTAAACATTAGTTATTACCCAACACGGGTCTCTCCAGTTATCCCATATAAAATATTGACAAGCCAGGGTAGTTTTAATATTCCATATATACTAATCTTGGTCACCCTTTTGTATATCTGAACATACTACCCTGATCTTCCTGTACAATTTAACCTGCAGAGCGTTCCATTGCTATAATAATTTATGGTTGTGCTCCGCCAGCTGCCGGGGCGGGGTGGAATCATTCTATTTACTGACTTTTCTCTGCATCACTGGAGTGGTAGATGGTAGACATGTCTAGACCCCTATTTGTACCCTGTTAACAATCTGGATGGACCATAATTTCTTAGATTGAGACTGATTAGAGGTAAAGGCGCGTATACCTATCAAAGCTATAATTATGTGCTACTATTAACCTAACCTCTAATATGAGATATAGCTATTGGGTTCTAATAGACCTCCACATATCCCCCCCCCCCCCATATAGTCTTACGCTCATGGAGACTTACTGTGAGAGACCGTGATCCCTAAAGGCATCTATGTGTATATACGCAAATGCTACATACTAGGCTGATTACTTCAGTATTGAAGCTTCCCAATGTATTTTTTCATAGCTGACAGACCTTTTGAATGCTCCCTCTCCCTATTATCTTAGAAGTGTATAATACAAATTATAATATAATTCATGGAAGACTCAACTACCATTATAGCTGGTTATTATATTATTTTGTGTTCTATTCAATGCTTTCAATATGTACAGTATCAAATCTACAATAAGTATGCTATTATACAAGCCAGTTTTCATTTGGGGTCCAAAAGTGGCCCACTTTATTTTATTTCCCCTAAAATTCCCTACTCTGATTTAAACCTTGTTCCAGGGAGTCCAAGAGAGGCTTCTACTTTCCATGGAGGGAAATCACTGTATTTGTCTTTATATCAAATCTTAAGGGGATAATACTTAATTGAAAATCTGAGGTTAACTTTTATTTACACAACTGGGCGATTAAGTGAAGGTTTATTTTGACATTTATTATGTATATCGTATTATGATTCTACTATGTTTCTGAAGTTGAGATGTTTTTTGCCTGTATTATTTTTTCTAACCTCAATGAAAAAAAATAAAAAAAAATTAACCCCTTAATGACCACAGCACTTTTCCATTTTCTGTCCGTTTGGGACCAAGGCTATTTTTACATTTTTGCTGTGTTTGTGTTTAGCTGTAATTTCCCTCTTACTCATTTACTGTACCCACACATATTATATACCATTTTTCTCGCCATTAAATTAACTTTCTAAAAATACCATTATTTTCATCATATCTTATAATTTACTATAAAAAAAATTATAAAATATGAGGAAAAAATGAAAAAAAACCACACTTTTTTTAACTTTGACCCCCAAAATCTGTTACACATCTACAACCACCAAAAAAAAAACATGCTAAATAGTTTCTAAATTTTGTCCTGAGTTTAGAAATACCTAATATTTACATGTTCTTTGCTTTTTTTGAAAGCTATAGGGCCATAAATACAAGTAGCATTTTGCTATTTCCAAACTACTTTTTTTCAAAATTAGCGCTAGTTACATTGGAACACTAATATCTTTCAGGAATCCCTGAATATCAATTGACATGTATATATTTTTTTTTAGAAGACATCCCAAAGTATTGATCTAGGCCAATTTTGGTATATTTCATGCCACCATTTCACCGCCAAATGCGATCAAATACAAAAAATCGTTCACTTTTTCAC
Organism: Bombina bombina; assembly: GCF_027579735.1. Taxonomy (NCBI): domain Eukaryota; kingdom Metazoa; phylum Chordata; class Amphibia; order Anura; family Bombinatoridae; genus Bombina; species Bombina bombina. The sequence goes on along the minus strand of NC_069500.1, from coordinate 196,281,497 downwards.
AAATTTTTTTCACAAACTTTCGGTTTCTCACTGAAATTATTTACAAACAGCTTGTGCAATTATGGCACAAATGGTTGTAAATGCTTCTCTGGGATCCCCTTTGTTCAGAAATAGCAGACATATATGGCTTTGGCATTGCTTTTTGGTAATTAGAAGGCCGCTAAATGCCGCTGCGCACCACACGTGTATTATGCCCAGCAGTGCAGGGGTTAATTAGGGAGCTTGTAGGGAGCTTGTATGGTTAATTTTAGCTTTAGTGTAGTGTAGTAGACAACCCAAAGTATTGATCTAGGCCTATTTTGGTATATTTCATGCCACCATTTCACCGCCAAATGCGATCAAATACAAAAAAATCGTTCACTTTTTCACAAATTCTTTCACAAACTTTCGGTTTCTCACTGAAATTATTTACAAACAGCTTGTGCAATTATGGCACAAATGGTTGTAAATGCTTCTCTGGGATCCCCTTTGTTCAGAAATAGCAGACATATATGGCTTTGGCATTGCTTTTTGGTAATTAGAAGGCCGCTAAATGCCGCTGCGCACCACACGTGTATTATGCCCAGCAGTGCAGGGGTTAATTAGGGAGCTTGTAGGGAGCTTGTATGGTTAATTTTAGCTTTAGTGTAGTGTAGTAGACAACCCAAAGTATTGATCTAGGCCCATTTTGGTATATTTCATGCCACCATTTCACCGCCAAATGCGATCAAATAAAAAAAAAAACGTTAAATTTATCACAATTTTAGGTTTCTCACTGAAATTATTTACAAACAGCTTGTGCAATTATGGCACAAATGGTTGTAAATGCTTCTCTGGGATCCACTTTGTTCAGAAATAGCAGATATATATGACTTTGGCGTTGCTTTCTGGTAATTAGAAGGCCGCAAAATGCTGCTGCGCATCACACATGTATTATGGCTAGCAGTGAAGGGGTTAATTAGGAAGTTTGTAGGGAGCTTGCAGGGTTAATTTTAGCTTTAGTGTAGAGATCAGCCTCCCACCTGACACATCAGACCCCCTGATCCCTCCCAAACAGCTCCCTTCCCTCCCCCACCCCACAATTGTCCCCGCCATCTTAAGTACTGGCAGAAAGTCTGCCAGTACTAAAATAAAAGCTTTTTGGGGGGTTTAGGTTTTTTAAAAAAAAATAAAAAAAATTCTTCTGCTGTGTAGGACCCCCCTTAGCCTCCAACCTCCCTGATCCCCCCCCAAAACAGCTCTGTAACCTTCCCCATCTGCCTTATTGGGGGTCATCTTGGGTACTGGCAGCTGTCTGCCAGTACCCAGCTTGCACAAAAAAGGGCTTTTTTTTCTTAGTTTTTTTTTTTCTGTAGTGTAGCTTCAAAACCACCACCACCACGTCCTCGGTCGTTAAGGGGTTAAACAATGTTCCTATGTACATCTATTATGAATTTTGCATGTGTCTACAGCAGTATATGGCAGCGGTTTTGCAACAATGTTTTAAATTAGCAAGAGCCCTATTTGCTGTCTTGTATGGCTCCCTAACGCTACCTATCTAGATATCTCTTTAACAAAGAATAACATATGAATGAAGCAAATTTGACAATAGAAGTAAATTAGAATAAAAATAAATACATTGTATTCTCTGAAAAATGGAGAAAAAAAAATGGGTTTCATGTCCCTTTTAATGTTTTTAAAACAAATTAGTTTCCTTTTTACTGCAATGTTTCATCAATAGCCAAACTCCACCTACTATTTGCCTCATGTGGAGGAGCCAATCTGGGGTTTAGTCCACTGACAACAAGGTTAGTCACTGTCATTAAGTTAATATAAAGTGAATTGTTTTCCAGTTATCATCTGATAAAGCCAATTAGGGACATATATGTAGCAGAGTTACCCTTGAGAAGTCAGCAGGGTACATTTCAAATTCTGATTATTAGAAATTGCTCAGTTATCAGATAATAAATTACATGAAAAGGGGGCAAAATAAATAATGAAAATATAGTATAAAGTTGTTCCTTTATGCAAAACTAAACATTTTATATAAAAAAAATTGTAAATTGTTTACTGTCCCTTTAATTCTTTTAGTATCCTATATTGAAAAGCATACCTAGGTACTCTCAGGAGCAGCAATGCACTACTTAGAGCTAGCTGTTGATTGGTGGCTGCACTTATGCCTGTTCTCATTGACTTACTAGATGTGCTCAGCTAGCTCACTGAAGTGCATTGCTGTTCCTTTAACAAAGGATGCCAAGAGAGTGAAGCACATTTGATAACAAGTAAATTGGAAAGCTGTTTAAAATGGTATGCTCTGTCTGATTCATGAAAGAATAAATATGGGTTTTATGTCCCTTTAACTGTCTGTTGGTAATGTATCAGGTAACCCTGGCAGCTTCAGCAGTAACGTTATTGATTTGCTTTCCAACTCAGTCATGAATTCACCATTAATATTGTCTATTTTTTTCTCAGGTGAATGATTCAGATATAAGCTATATTCATATGGACAATGCCAGCACTGACATTTCACATACAGACCAGTCTAGCCCAACACCAGAAAGCTCCACTGTATGTGAATCTCCTGATTGCAGTAGAGAAGGTGGTAATAGCGAGAATGGTGGCACGGATGTATCATCTTTCAGTTCATCATCCAAGTCCTCCTCAGGAGTAGAACACAGACAATGTAGAACTCTGGGTTACAGTGCGGATAGAAGCTCTGCTTATGCTATCTTCAAGAAGAGAAGGTAAGGATGGTTCCCGCATGACCATACATGCCTGTATATGCTGACATAGAATCCATAACCGATGGAAAGATTTTATGTTACATTTGCCCCTTGCGTGTGCTTCTCCATACTGAGCATTTACTTTCATTTTACATAATTTACCCTCTTATTTTACACCGTTTTTAGTTAGTATCATGCCTAGCACCTTCAGACACTACATCCCTTATTTTTCAGAAAGCATAGATGACCCTTTCTCCAACATAGGTGTGTCCGGTCCACGGCGTCATCCTTACTTGTGGGATATTCTCTTCCCCAACAGGAAATGGCAAAGAGTCCAGCAAAGCTGGTCACATGATCCCTCCTAGGCTCCGCCTACCCCAGTCATTCTCTTTGCCGTTGTACAGGCAACATCTCCACGGAGATGGCTTAGAGTTTTTTAGTGTTTAACTGTAGTTTTTATTATTCAATCAAGAGTTTGTTATTTTGAAATAGTGCTGGTATGTACTATTTACTCAGAAACAGAAAAGAGATGAAGATTTCTGTTTGTATGAGGAAAATGATTTTAGCAACCGTCACTAAAATCCATGGCTGTTCCACACAGGACTGTTGAGAGCAATTAACTTCAGTTGGGGGAACAGTGAGCAGTCTCTTGCTGCTTGAGGTATGACACATTCTAACAAGACGATGTAATGCTGGAAGCTGTCATTTTCCCTATGGGATCCGGTAAGCCATGTTTATTACGATCGTAAATAAGGGCTTCACAAGGGCTTATTAAGACTGTAGACTTTTTCTGGGCTAAATCGATTCATTATTAACACATATTTAGCCTTGAGGAATCATTTTATTTGGGTATTTTGATATAATAATATCGGCAGGCACTGTTTTAGACACCTTATTCTTTAGGGGCTTTCCCAAAGCATAGGCAGAGCCTCATTTTCGCGCCGGTGTTGCGCACTTGTTTTTGAGAGGCATGGCATGCAGTCGCATGTGAGAGGAGCTCTGATACTTAGAAAAGACTTTCTGAAGGCGTCATTTGGTATCGTATTCCCCTTTGGGCTTGGTTGGGTCTCAGCAAAGCAGATACCAGGGACTGTAAAGGGGTTAAAGTTCAAAACGGCTCCGGTTCCGTTATTTTAAGGGTTAAAGCTTCCAAATTTGGTGTGCAATACTTTTAAGGCTTTAAGACACTGTGGTGAAAATTTGGTGAATTTTGAACAATTCCTTCATGTTTTTTCGCAATTGCAGTAATAAAGTGTGTTCAGTTTAAAATTTTAAAGTGACAGTAACGGTTTTATTTTAAAACGTTTTTTGTACTTTGTTATCAAGTTTATGCCTGTTTAACATGTCTGAACTACCAGATAGACTGTGTTCTGAATGTGGGGAAGCCAGAATTCCTATTCATTTAAATAAATGTGATTTATGTGACAATGACAATGATGCCCAAGATGATTCCTCAAGTGAGGGGAGTAAGCATGGTACTGCATCATTCCCTCCTTCGTCTACACGAGTCTTGCCCACTCAGGAGGCCCCTAGTACATCTAGCGCGCCAATACTCCTTACTATGCAACAATTAACGGCTGTAATGGATAATTCTGTCAAAAACATTTTAGCCAAAATGAACACTTATCAGCGTAAGCGCGACTGCTCTGTTTTAGATACTGAAGAGCATGACGACGCTGATAATAATGTTTCTGAAGGGCCCCTAACCCAGTCTGATGGGGCCAGGGAGGTTTTGTCTGAGGGAGAAATTACTGATTCAGGGAACATTTCTCAACATGCTGAACCTGATGTGATTACATTTAAATTTAAGTTGGAACATCTCCGCATTCTGCTTAAGGAGGTATTATCCACTCTGGATGATTGTGACAAGTTGGTCATCCCAGAGAAACTATGTAAAATGGACAAGTTCCTAGAGGTGCCGGGGCTCCCAGAAGCTTTTCCTATACCCAAGCGGGTGGCGGACATTGTTAATAAAGAATGGGAAAGGCCCGGTATTCCTTTCGTCCCTCCCCCCATATTTAAAAAATTGTTTCCTATGGTCGACCCCAGAGAGGACTTATGGCAGACAGTCCCCAAGGTCGAGGGAGCGGTTTCCACTTTAAACAAACGCACCACTATACCCATAGAGGATAGTTGTGCTTTCAAAGATCCTATGGATAAAAAATTAGAAGGTTTGCTTAAAAAGATGTTTGTTCAGCAGGGTTACCTTCTACAACCAATTTCATGCGTTGTCCCTGTCGCTACAGCCGCATGTTTCTGGTTCGATGAGCTGATAAAGGCGGTCGATAGTGATTCTCCTCCTTATGAGGAGATTATGGACAGAATCAATGCTCTCAAATTGGCTAATTCTTTTACCCTAGACGCCACTTTGCAATTGGCTAGGTTAGCGGCTAAGAATTCTGGGTTTGCTATTGTGGCGCGCAGAGCGCTTTGGTTGAAATCTTGGTCGGCTGATGCGTCTTCCAAGAACAAGCTACTTAACATTCCTTTCAAGGGGAAAACGCTGTTTGGCCCTGACTTGAAAGAGATTATCTCGGATATCACTGGGGGTAAGGGCCACGCCCTTCCTCAGGATCGGCCTTTCAAGGCAAAAAATAAACCTAATTTTCGTCCCTTTCGTAGAAACGGACCAGCCCAAAGTGCTACGTCCTCTAAGCAAGAGGGTAATACTTCTCAAGCCAAGCCAGCTTGGAGACCAATGCAAGGCTGGAACAAGGGAAAGCAGGCCAAGAAACCTGCCACTGCTACCAAGACAGCATGAAATGTTGGCCCCCGATCCGGGACCGGATCTGGTGGGGGGCAGACTCTCTCTCTTCGCTCAGGCTTGGGCAAGAGATGTTCTGGATCCTTGGGCGCTAGAAATAGTCTCCCAAGGTTATCTTCTGGAATTCAAGGGGCTTCCCCCAAGGGGGAGGTTCCACAGGTCTCAGTTGTCTTCAGACCACATAAAAAGACAGGCATTCTTACATTGTGTAGAAGACCTGTTAAAAATGGGAGTGATTCATCCTGTTCCATTAAGAGAACAAGGGATGGGGTTCTACTCCAATCTGTTCATAGTTCCCAAAAAAGAGGGAACGTTCAGACCAATCTTAGATCTCAAGATCTTAAACAAGTTTCTCAGGGTTCCATCGTTCAAGATGGAAACCATTCGAACTATTCTTCCTTCCATCCAGGAAGGTCAATTCATGACCACGGTGGATTTAAAGGATGCGTATCTACATATTCCTATCCACAAGGAACATCATCGGTTCCTAAGGTTCGCATTCCTGGACAAGCATTACCAGTTCGTGGCGCTTCCTTTCGGATTAGCCACTGCTCCAAGGATTTTCACAAAGGTACTAGGGTCCCTTCTAGCTGTGCTAAGACCAAGGGGCATTGCTGTAGTACCTTATTTGGACGACATTCTGATTCAAGCGTCGTCCCTTCCTCAAGCAAAGGCTCACACGGACATAGTCCTGGCCTTTCTCAGATCTCACGGATGGAAAGTGAACGTGGAAAAGAGTTCTCTATCTCCGTCAACAAGGGTTCCCTTCTTGGGAACAATAATAGACTCCTTAGAAATGAGGATATTTCTGACAGAGGCCAGAAAAACAAAGCTTCTAGACTCTTGTCGGATACTTCATTCCGTTCCTCTTCCTTCCATAGCTCAGTGCATGGAAGTGATCGGGTTGATGGTAGCGGCAATGGACATAGTTCCTTTTGCGCGCATTCATCTAAGACCATTACAACTGTGCATGCTCAGTCAGTGGAATGGGGATTATACAGACTTGTCTCCGAAGATACAAGTAAATCAGAGGACCAGAGACTCACTCCGTTGGTGGCTGTCCCTGGACAACCTGTCACAAGGGATGACATTCCGCAGACCAGAGTGGGTCATTGTCACGACCGACGCCAGTCTGATGGGCTGGGGCGCGGTCTGGGGATCCCTGAAAGCTCAGGGTCTTTGGTCTCGGGAAGAATCTCTTCTACCGATAAATATTCTGGAACTGAGAGCGATATTCAATGCTCTCAAGGCTTGGCCTCAGCTAGCGAGGGCCAAGTTCATACGGTTTCAATCAGACAACATGACAACTGTTGCGTACATCAACCATCAGGGGGGAACAAGGAGTTCCCTAGCGATGGAAGAAGTGACCAAAATCATTCTATGGGCGGAGTCTCACTCCTGCCACCTGTCCGCTATCCACATCCCAGGAGTGGAAAATTGGGAAGCGGATTTTCTGAGTCGTCAGACATTGCATCCGGGGGAGTGGGAACTCCATCCGGAAATCTTTGCCCAAGTCACTCAGCTGTGGGGCATTCCAGACATGGATCTGATGGCCTCTCGTCAGAACTTCAAAGTTCCTTGCTACGGGTCCAGATCCAGGGATCCCAAGGCGGCTCTAGTGGATGCACTAGTAGCACCTTGGACCTTCAAACTAGCTTATGTGTTCCCGCCGTTTCCTCTCATCCCCAGGCTGGTAGCCAGGATCAATCAGGAGAGGACGTCGGTGATCTTGATAGCTCCTGCGTGGCCACGCAGGACTTGGTATGCAGATCTGGTGAATATGTCATCGGCTCCACCTTGGAAGCTACCTTTGAGACGAGACCTTCTTGTTCAGGGTCCGTTCGAACATCCGAACCTGGTTTCACTCCAGCTGACTGCTTGGAGATTGAACGCTTGATCTTATCGAAGCGAGGGTTCTCAGATTCTGTTATCGATACTCTTGTTCAGGCCAGAAAGCCTGTAACTAGAAAGATTTACCACAAAATTTGGAAAAAATATATCTGTTGGTGTGAATCTAAAGGATTCCCTTGGGACAAGGTTAAGATTCCTAAGATTCTATCCTTCCTTCAAGAAGGATTGGAAAAAGGATTATCTGCAAGTTCCCTGAAGGGACAGATTTCTGCCTTGTCTGTGTTACTTCACAAAAAGCTGGCAGCTGTGCCAGATGTTCAAGCCTTTGTTCAGGCTCTGGTTAGAATTAAGCCTGTTTACAAACCTTTGACTCCTCCTTGGAGTCTCAATTTAGTTCTTTCAGTTCTTCAGGGGGTTCCGTTTGAACCCTTACATTCCGTTGATATTAAGTTATTATCTTGGAAAGTTTTGTTTTTAGTTGCAATTTCTTCTGCTAGAAGAGTTTCAGAATTATCTGCTCTGCAGTGTTCTCCTCCTTATCTGGTGTTCCATGCAGATAAGGTGGTTTTACGTACTAAACCTGGTTTTCTTCCAAAAGTTGTTTCTAACAAAAACATTAACCAGGAGATTATCGTACCTTCTCTGTGTCCGAAACCAGTTTCAAAGAAGGAACGTTTGTTGCACAATTTGGATGTTGTTCGCGCTCTAAAATTCTATTTAGAAGCTACAAAGGATTTTAGACAAACATCTTCCTTGTTTGTTGTTTATTCCGGTAAAAGGAGAGGTCAAAAAGCAACTTCTACCTCTCTCTCTTTTTGGATTAAAAGCATCATCAGATTGGCTTACGAGACTGCCGGACGGCAGCCTCCCGAAAGAATCACAGCTCATTCCACTAGGGCTGTGGCTTCCACATGGGCCTTCAAGAACGAGGCTTCTGTTGATCAGATATGTAGGGCAGCGACTTGGTCTTCACTGCACACTTTTACCAAATTTTACAAGTTTGATACTTTTGCTTCTTCTGAGGCTATTTTTGGGAGAAAGGTTTTGCAAACCGTGGTGCCTTCCATTTAGGTGACCTGATTTGTTCCCTCCCTTCATCCGTGTCCTAAAGCTTTGGTATTGGTTCCCACAAGTAAGGATGACGCAGTGGACCGGACACACCTATGTTGGAGAAAACAGAATTTATGTTTACCTGATAAATTACTTTCTCCAACGGTGTGTCCGGTCCACGGCCCGCCCTGGTTTTTTTAATCAGGTCTGATAATTTATTTTCTTTAACTACAGCCACCACGGTACCATATGGTTTCTCCTATGCAAATATTCCTCCTTAACGTCGGTCGAATGACTGGGGTAGGCGGAGCCTAGGAGGGATCATGTGACCAGCTTTGCTGGACTCTTTGCCATTTCCTGTTGGGGAAGAGAATATCCCACAAGTAAGGATGACGCCGTGGACCGGACACACCGTTGGAGAAAGTAATTTATCAGGTAAACATAAATTCTGTTTTTTTTAGCATCTCATTGTCACTCCCCTGTGTTGGTGTTCACTAGTGGATTGCTGCAAACACCAGATGACCAGTTCTTGGATTTTACTTTTCTGCTTCTATGCTTCCATTGTCTAGCCTAAAAGGGATACTAAACCCAATTTTTTTTCTTTCATGATTCAAATAGAGCATTACATTTTAATCAACTTTCTAATTTACTCCTATTATCATTTTTTTTGTTCTCTTGGTATCTTTATTTTAAAAAGCAGAATGTAAGCTTAAGAGCCGGCCCATTTTTGGTTCAGCACCTGGGTAGCGCTTGCTGATTGGTGGCCAAATGTAGCCACCAATCACCAAGCACTACCCAGGTTTTTCTGAACCAAAAATGGGCTGGCTCTTAAGCTTAGATTCCTGATTTTTCAAATAAAGATAGCAAGAGAATGAACAAAAAGTGATAATAGGAGTAAATTAGAAAGTTTCCTAAAATCGCATGCTCTATCTGAATCATGAAAGAAAAAAATTGGGTTTAGTATCCCTTTAATTGTACTTTATTTGCTTTTTTCAATTTGATGATACAAAAACCAAATGGCCAGGATTAACAGGAAACAAAATGGCAATTTAGTGGGTTTTAGCTATTTTTATCAGAGGATGAATGGTCTGTATATACATTAATCCCCTTTAATAGTGTGTGGAGATTCTAATAGGTGATGTGTTTGGGGAGATTATCAAGCCCTTTTAGCTGGGGAATTTGATAATTAAAACATGGGCAAGTAATTGTAAAACCAATTATGTAAAAAGTGCTGCTAATAAACAGTCAAAATGGCTGATTGTGATTGGGGCCACATTGAATAGGTTTGATCTGCAGATCATAATCAAATGATAGATGTGATTAACTCTATAGTTAGCTAGGTCAGTAACGCGAAAAAATCATGCTCTAACAATAAGAACATAGCATGAATGTCCTTTTAAAGTTGACTTTAAAGGGGACAGTTTACCCTAAATTTTCCTTCCCTTTAATTGGTTCACAGTGGTACCTGCTGGGGTGTATTAAATATTGTACAAATAACTCCTTTACCTTTGTCAACATTTGAATAACTGCTTTTGCCCGTGGTATCACTACCTATACTGTACGGGCTATAGAAAAGCTGTGTAAAGAAATTACAGTCCCAGTGAGGGTAGAAGAGAGAGTCAATAAAATGTTCATTTTCAGTTGTTATCTCTATGTATACAGACAGAGATAATATAAAGAAGCATGTCTGTGTACAGAAAGTGATAAAATATGGGAATCTGCTTTCCCTTTAAGCTCAGCCCATTTTAATGGGTTGTGGTTTGAAAGAACAAAGCCAGCAATTTCATATAAAAAAATAAACACAAAGAACCAATTTTGCATACATAGTACTCTGCAGCTGATGTAAGAAGTAATTGGAAGCACATTAAGGGGAACAATGTTACAGTACACTGCCACTTTAACAATCCTGGTAAATAATATATGCAATTAAAAATTGGCACAACTCTCCTTTTTTTGTTTTAACTAGATTGTTTGTTTATTAAATACTTTACAGGTAGTATATTTTAACATTATATAAAAGATATAGGGACATATGGAATATCCAAGTCCTGACCTTAAAGGAACAGTACACTGTAAAATTGTTTTTATATGAATGTATTTTCAATGGCTTGTTATACCAGCTGCAGAGTATAAAATTTATGAGAAATTGCATTTTTCGGTTTATTTGTGTATATGAAGTAGCTGGTTTAGTGCTTTTAAACCATAGCCTATTACAATGGGTTGAGCTTCAGGTAATATCAGATCTCATTATGTTATCATTTTTATTCACACAGACTTGCTTCCTTATCTTATATCTGTTTGTAAAGCAAAGCTCAATACTTAGAAAGGACAATGGAACATTATCATTTTATTCTGCTGGCTGTGTTTACTTAGGCTATTCAATAGAATATACTCCAGTATAGAGACTTTCAGTATAGGTTGGGAAACCACAAGCTAAATCAGCTATTTCAAATGCCAAATTAGGGGTAAAGAAGCTACTTGTAAACAATTTAAAACACTCCAGCAGGTAAAATGAATCATTGGGAACAGTTTAAAGGTGAGAACATTTTTGGGTGAACTGTCCCTTTAAGATTTGCTAACTGTCCTGATTTTAGTTTTGTTTCTCCTGGAAAAAAGCAGCACAACATAATGTCAGCAAGGTAATCTTAAACGTAGACCATTGGTAGATCATAGAGGCTTTTGTTATCACTGATATGTATATGTTATCCATGTAAGCAGATTTCTTATCTATGAACAAATAATGTTTAAACTAGATTAACCTGTATTTAGCTGTCAACTTGGGCTATAAATATTTACAAAGTAAGGGTGTGGAACTATTATATTCACACAACATGCAAGCTTTAAAGACCATTGTTGTCTTTTTCATTGAGATTCATTCATGCCTGTGACAGAATCATGTCATATACGTTTCTTCATATGCCAAAACATAGTTCTAACTATAGGCAGTTATTGAATACATTTTAAGACATGAGAAAGAAATATGAAATGCGGAAAACGTTTTATTTTCAGCAACCTCTAATCCTTACGTTTAATCATTTAAATAATGTATTAAAATGTCACTTGTCACTAAGTCCTGCAGTTTAGGCTGCTAAAAAAACAATTAATACAGAGTGCAAAATAGCAAAATCTAGTACAATGATATCCACTTAATAGCACTAAAACAGTGGGAATACAAATCAGTTGTTTTTTTTTTAATTCAGATATTTTTTTTTCATTTAAATAAGATTTCTTTTAAATATATATACATATATGATTTTTTTTTTCATTTAAATAAAATACTTTTTGAGGAAAAATCTATCTAAAGCTAGTTTCTATTTATCCTGAATGAAGGATTAGTTTTTATTATGTAAAATGAAGCATTTATTTTTGTTGGTAAATTTATTCTATTAATCCATTCCCAATGTCAGGTTCTCCACGAGGTTTCTGTAAGATTAACGGACTTTGCACTAATGGTGATTTTGCAATCCATTTTTCTCCTGCTGATATTATAAATCGGGAGAAATGGCCATTGCGCTAGAGCAATAGTCTCTTCCGCTTCAATCCATACTGCGATCTAAGCTCTGGTAAAGTGTTTTCCAAAATAAAAAAGTTGCACAAAACACAACAGAAATACATTGCAAAGTATACTTACACCCATAAACTACACTATTAACCCCTTAAATGGTCAGTAAACTAACACCCCCTAACTTAAATTAAAATACCCATAACTTAAATAAAATCTATACTAACTAAACTTACCTGTTAAATTAAAAAACTACCTGACTTACATTACCAAAAATAAAAACCTACATTACCAAAAATAAAAAACTTAACATTTAACAGAGATAAAGAGATTGAGAGAGATTGAGAGAGAGAGAGAGAGATTGAGAGAGAGAGAGAGAGAGAGATTGAGAGAGAGAGATTGAGAGAGAGAGAGATTGAGAGAGAGAGAGATTGAGAGAGAGAGAGATTGTGAGAGAGAGAGATTGTGAGAGAGAGAGATTGTGAGAGAGAGAGATTGTGAGAGAGAGAGATTGTGAGAGAGATTGAGAGATTGAGAGTCGGGGTAGAAGAGATGTGTTTGGGGAAATTATCAAGTCCTTTTAGCTGTGGAATTTGATAATTAAAACATGGGAAAGTTAGGAGTCTGAAAATCAGCACAATGTTAATTAAAAAATAAACAAAACTATACGTTGTTACAAAAACTTTCCCATATGGGCTTTACAGATGGATCATCTACACAACTTCTATGCAAAGAAAAATCTAGTGTAGAATGTCCCTTTAAGCTTTAGATAAGAGGATGAGATGCCTGAAATACAGCTAATGATGCGAGGAGGATAGATCTGGTGTAGCGTGTTAGATTGTAGTGTCATCAGCAATCAGATGGAACTGACACCCTCCATAGGAATGATGTGTAAATTGGAAAAAGGAGAATCTTGTTGTAGAGAGTGGTAAAGTGGCAAAGGAGAGAGGGTGGTTAATGGTGACAAAGGCTATCGACAGAACAAGAAGAATTAACAGTAAGACATGGCACCGTAATGATTACACTAGATATTTTTTACAGGTGAAACAAATTATAACTTTTTATGAGCATCATTATATACTATAAACCACTATAAATATATAAAAAAGCAAAATGTGACAAAGTCCATTAATAGCTGACAACAAAGAGAGAGGGCACAAGCCCCCTATAATTTATTTATTTATTTTTTTTCATCTGAAGGGGAGGAAAGTCCACGGCTTCATTCATTACTTTTGGAAAATAAGAACCTGGCCACCAGGAGGAGGCAAAGACACCCCAGCCAAAGGCTTAAATACCTCCCCCACTCCCCTCATCCCCCAGTCATTCTTTGCCTTTCGTAACAGGAGGATTCAGAGTAGTCTCTTATGGAGGGTAGTACTCTTCGGAATGGGACTGGAGTTTTAAGTAGTCCTGTCAGCCTCTCAGTGAGAGCCTGGATGAAAGTTAGAGTCAGAGATGCAGGGAGAGTCTTTCTGTGAAACCATCCCGACTTATATTAACAGCTCCACAAGCAATCAGCGTTGACGAGTTTCTCTGCTGGCTTTTTGCGCTCAAGTCCATTTCAGGATCAATGTTTCTACCTGTCACACTTGAAGGGCCGTGTTCCTGTTCCACGGCATTGATTCTGGTAAGATTGTTTCATTTTTTTATACATAATACCACCACAGAAGACAGGGTCACAGTGTGATGCCTTTTATCTTATGGAATCAAGGGTTAATATTCCTAGTGAGCGGAGTATTGAACAGGGGGGTTTATACATAATAATGTTTATTGTTTTATTGCTGCGAGATGTGGCTCTGGCAATGGTGGAACTTCAGGTTGACTTCCGGTAGAATTTGCACGGCCGATTTTGGCACGTTTTTCTCCTTAGTGCAGGGGCGGTCCTATGAGGCATCCCAGGTGATCGGGTGTGAGTTTTCACTTCCTCTGTTGATCAGCCGCATAGGAGATGAAGCGGTTTCTGTAGTCTGGGTCTTAGGAGGTGATGAGTGCCCCGGCCATTGTAGTATAAAGGTACCTGTTTTTTTTAAGCTAATCTAGTCCATAATAAAAACGCAAGCTATGGAGGACTCTGACGCGTTAGAGGGTAGTCCCTCTTTAAGAAAGTCTCATTCCTGTGTTTATTGTGAAGAGGTTCTTGTAGATTAGCCTGCTCAACTATGTTCCACATGACTTGATAAAGTTGCGACATCTAAAACTAAAGGGATGTCTAGTACTACTGAGCCGTCCACCTCATCTCCGAGTGCACATGCAGCGCCCCAGGGTCAAACCATTACTCCTATGGGAGAGATTCGTTGGCCGTCAGATTTTGCAGATCAACTGCAAACTGCGTTATCGAAAGTGATCCATGCCTTACCACGTTCTGCTAAGCGCTAGCGTAGGGTGTATCATGGTGGCCCGGCCCAAGGGTTGTCTTTGCCTATGGAAATATCAGAGGTGTGTTATACAATGACGAAGCCCACTCCGACTCTTCAGAGGAGGCTCCCTCTGGGTCGGAGTCCGTGTCATCACATCCTCCGGCTGCGGAGGAGCCTGACTTTAGGTTTAGGATGGAGAATTTGCGCTTTTTGCTGAAGCAAGTGTTTGCTACTCTTGAGGTTCTGAAACCAAAGCTTCCAAAGCAACCTTTGATCCCTAAGCTTGATAAGGTATACAAGGACAGGGCGGTGCCTCAGACCTTCCTGGTTCCTGTTAAGATTGCTAATATTATTAAGAATGAATGGGAGCGATTAGGTTCTTCCTTTTCCCCTTCTTCTTCCTTTAAGAAACTTTTCCCCGTTCCGGACTCTCAGCTCGAGCTGTGGGGGACTGTTCCTAAGGTGGATGGTGCCATCTCTACTCTCACAAAGCGGACAACTATTCCTCTCGAGGATAGTTAGTCATTTAAAGAGCCCATGGATAAAAAGTTGAAAACATGTTAAGGAAAACGTTTCAACATACAGGGTTTGTTTTTCAACCGGCAGCGGCTGTAGCCATGGTTGCCGGAGCTGCAACATATTGGTGTGAATCCCTGTGTGATATGGTAGAGAGGGAGACTTCCATCGACGTGATACAGGATAAGATTAAGGCATTGCATGTCGCCAATTCTTTCATTTGTGACGCCAATATGCAAATTATTCCCCTGAACTCAAAGGTTTCAGGATTCTCCGTTTTAGCTTGCAGGGCTCTGTGGCTAAAGTCTTGGTCTGCGGACATGACCTCTAAGTCGAGGTTGTTGTCCCTGCCTTTTCAAGGAAAGATTCTATTCGGTCCAGGATTGGATTCGATCATATCCACGGTTACGGGAGGCATGGGAGCTTTCCTACCGCAGGATAAGCAGGCGAAGCCCAAAGGTTCTACTTTTTTCCCCTTTCGCGTGGACAAAGCCCGGCGCCAACAGGCCGCTGCAAAAGCGGATCAGTCCAAGGGAACTTGGAATCCTGCTCAGTCTTGGAACAAGTCCAAGCAGAACAAGCAGCCCGCCAAGACTAACTCAGCATGAAGGGTCTCCAAACCAAGTAGGGGGCAAATTGTCTATCTTTGTCGCCCAGAGTTACAGGATAGGGTTCAGGTCCCATCCGCCCCAGGGGCAGACCGGAAAAGAGAGGGGCCTTTCTAGAATGTGTGAGGGATCTCTCCTCTCTAGATGTTATCGTACCAGTACCCCGAGCAGAAAGGGGTCTAGGGTACTATTCAAATCTCTTTGTGGCTCCAAAGAAGGGGGGCACCTTCCGCCCGATTCTGGACCTAATGTGTTTAAACAAGTTTCTGGCTGTTCCATCATTCAAAATGGAAACTATCACATCTATTCTGCCCCTGGTTCAAGAGGGACAGTTCATGACGACAATAGACTTGAAGGATGCATACCTTCATGTTCCAATTCACAGGGACCACTTCAAGTTCCTAAGATTTGTGTTTCTGGACGAACACTTCCAGTTTGTGACCCTCCCCTTTGCCCTGACGACGGCCCAGAGAGTCTTCAAGAAGGTTCTGGGGGCGCTTCTTGCAGTGGCCAGATCTAGGGGCATTGCTGTGGTGCCCTATTTAGACAACATCCTTGTCCAGGCGCGGTCGTTCAGCCTTGCAGAGGATCATTCGATGGCTCTTCTTTTATTGCTCCAATCTCACAGTTGGAAGATTAACTCAGGAAAGAGTTCCCTGGTTCCCAGCAACAGGGTGGAGTTCCTGGGCACGATAATAGACTCTATGTCCATGAAAATATTTCTCACAGATCAACGACGCAGGAAGATTGCTTCCACCTGTCTTGCCCTTCGGTGGCTCAGTGTATGGAGAAAATCGGGCTCATGGTTTTTAGCATAGACTTTTGCCAGGTTCCATCTCAGACCTCTTCAATTGTGCTTCAATTGGACCTGGGAGGAGTTTCTCCTTCCGATAAATATTCTGGAACTTCAAGCAATCTACAATGGCATGGCCTCCTCTGGGGACTGTCAGCTTCATCAGATTCCAGACTGACAACATTACCTCGGTGGCTTACATCAACCACCAGGGTGGAACGAGGAGCTCCCTAGCAATGAGGGAGGTGTCCCGGATTTTGGAGTGGGTGGAGTCCTACAGCTGCTTGTATGTGGACAACTGGGAGGCAGACTTTCTTAGCAGGCAATCCTTCCATCCGGGGGAATTGTCTTTTCACCCCAAAGTGTTTGCGTAGATTTGTCTCAGATGGGGAACGTCGGAGATAGATCTCATGGCGTCCAGACTCAATTGTAAGCTACCCGAATACGGGTCGAAGTCAAGGGATCCCCAGGCAGAGCTGATAGATGCCTTAGTAGCGCCTTGGGGATTCAGCCTTACATTTTTCCACAGTTACCACTTCTACCTTGTGTAGTGGCACGCATCAAGCGAGCTTCAGCCATCCTGATTGCTCCTTCGTGACTGCAGAGAACGTGGTTTGCGGATCTATTGGGGATGTCATCCTCTCCGCCATGGAGGTTACCCTGTCACAGGGATATGCTAGAACAGGGTCCCTTTCAACATTAAAATCTCGTTTTTCTGAAGCTGACTGCATGGATATTAAACGCTTAGTCTTAGCCAAGAGAGGTTTTTCTGAAAGTGTGATTGACACTCTAGTTCAGGCAAGAAAGCCAGTCACTCGTCGTATCTACCATAAGGTGTGGAGGACTTACTTGTCCTGGTGTGAGAAACATGGATATCCTTGGCACAAGGTGAAGGTAACCAGGATTCTGTCTTTTCTCCAGGAAGGTTTGAAAAAGGGTCTTGCCACCATTTCCTTAAAGGGACATATTTCGGCTTTTTCAGTCTTGTTGCACAGGAGACTTGCTGATTTTCCTGACATTCAATCTTTTGTCCAGAATCAGACCTGTCTTTAGTCAGTCTGCTCCCCCATGGAGCTTAAACTTGGTCCTTAAGGTATTGCAGAGGGTTCAGTTTGAGCCTATGCATTCTATTGACATTAAGATTCTGTCCTGGAAGGTTCTCTTTCTTTTGGCCATTGCATTGGCACGCAGATTATCTGAGCTGGCTGCCTTGCAATTCGAGCCTCCTTATCTGGTCTTTCATGCAAGTAAGGCTGTTCTTCGCACCGGTTTGGGGTTTCTTCCCAAGGTGGTGTATAACCGTAACATCAATCAGGAAATAATTGTTCCTTCTTTGTGTCCTAACCCTGCTTCTTCTAAGGAGAGGTTACTTCATTATCTGGATGTGGTTCGGGTCTTAAAGTTCTATCTTCAGGCTACAAAGGATTTCAGACAGTCTACATCTCTTTTTGTGGTGTATTACGGGAAGCACAAGGGGCAGAGGTCCTTTTCTACTTCTTTGTCCTTTTGGTTGAGGAGCTTGATTCGCTTGGCCTTTGAGACAGCGGGACATAAGCCTCCTCAGAGGATTATGGCTCATTCAAATACAGCTGTGGCTTCGTCTTGGGCCTTCAAGAATGAAGCCTCTATGGAGTAGATTTGTAAGGCGGCTACCTGGTCC